>NC_052052.2:155231099-155388599 GCF_903992535.2 Arvicola amphibius | reverse complement strand
TGCATGATGTGGACATTGTATAGACGCCTGCGCTGAGATTTTCTATTTTCTCCCTACCTTCTAGCTGTTTGCTCTACATCACCTCAGGTAAAGGTGCTACCATAAGGGCTTCCTATATATATATCAGCGAGATTTTGGCACCTCTTTCCTTCCTGTTGATCTGAGAATTGCATTGGGCAATTTTCAAATGTTAGCCATTCTTGGGGTGAAAAATATCTAATCCTGTTTTAATCTTTTGTGCATGAATGGGTATATTATTCTTTTGCTAATATTTTTTCACTTTTATCCACAGGGGAACTATCATAATCATCTTTCCTTGTATATTGTACTTGGCCTTGGTGCGAAGCTCACACTGATTTCTGTTTGAACTTTGTCATCTTTCTTCCCTTTGCTTGCTGTTTGAGCTTATGGTCCTTAGAAGTTTGTGGTTATCTTAGACGTTTTGACAGGCACCTTGACTTATTACCTGGTACCTTGTCACCAGCAACGCTAAAGTTTAAACGCGTTGACTTTACTCCCCTTCCCTTTTCATCATCATTGCCATATTGCTAGTTTTACATACACCTCAACTCTGCAAGGCTAGATTAATATTGGATTTACTGCTGGTGTTTATTTTTACTTTTTAGAGTCCTATCTTTATAGGTTAATGTTTCCCTTTCTGCATTTTTTCTTGTTTCTACCCAGGAGCATTTTCTCTCCACTTCCCTGTCGGGTCACTTCCTTGTCAGCTGGTGACTGGGGATCAAAACGCTTTTCTGTTTATCTGAAAACTTTCCGTTTTAAAATACTTTAAAGATTTTTTTTTCAGTACTTTATATGTGTGAGTACCTGCATGTATGTATGGACATCATGTGTAAATGCAGTGCCAATGTCGGTGCTGGGAGCTGATCTTAGACGTTTTGACAGGCACCTTAACAGCCAGTGCTCTTAACTGCTGAGCCACCTCTCCAGCCTCCTGAACCATCTGTCTCATCTTCCTCCTTGAACAGCTGTCCCTGTGCATGCCGGCGATTTTCTGCTCACGTCTTAGTGATGCTATTCCATTGTTTCCTGTGTTCCTTATTTTTCTACTGAAAACTTAGCTGTCAGGCTGTCGTCACTTCCTTGAAGATAGTATTCTTTAAAATTTATTATTTTTTACAATTCTAATTGACATATTTGCACATATGGAGGAGTGCAGTGTCATAATTCAATGCACCGGGACAACATGAAGTGATCGATCCAGGTGGTTAGTATTTCTGTCATCTTGTTTGTCATCTTACTGTGTCGCAGAGCTTGAAACTCTTCCGTCGGGCTCTTTGTCAGGGTCACAGTGAGCTACTGCCACACCGCTGCGCCACAGAACATGGGCGCTTGCTCCTCCTTTTCTCTCCACTGTCTTTGCTGTGCTGACCCAACTTGGATTCCGTTCCATTGGCATGCAGTTCTGGAAACCATGGTTGCCCACTGTTACAGAAGTGCCTGGTCATTCTCTGCTGACAGGATGGTGATCCTGCCTCAGTGTGGTTCAGTCACCGATGTGCCACACAGCTTTGTAGTGCATCATGGTTGTTGCCTAACGCGTTTCTGTCTTCCCCACCCCTTTTGCTGTCCGTGACTCAGTTTACACATTTTTTGCTCATTGTCTTCCAGATCTTGCTTTTATGATATCTGATCTTCTGTGCCAACTATTGAATCCTTATTTCAACTGTTATAATTTTTAGCTCTAGAATTTCTATTTAATGTTTTGAAAAGAGAATAATATAGATCCCTGAGAGAATAACCCTATTTTATTTTATATAGAATTCTATAAAGAATGAGTCACAATAATTTTTAAATCTACCGCTCATGCTTCAAAAAACTAGACCATTTGTGAATTTGCAGTGCTTTTTGGGTCATTTTGTTCTCTTGCTTCTCAGTTTCACTATGTTTGAATTTTAATTAAATGCTGGACATGAGGCACAAATGCTGTGGATTCTCAAGACAATGCTGACTGTCTCTCGAGAGGGCCGAGCACACCTGGGACAGGTGTATGATCTGATCAGATTAGGTTGGGAGCTGGAGTGAGGTGGGTTCAGTAAGGTTGCTCCCCCTTTCATCCATCACACTCCTTGGATGAGTACAGCTTACTCTCAATCTAACCTGTGAGCCTAGGGTACTCATAAGGGCTCTTTAATTTCTGTCGCTCCTAAATTAGCCCATCAGGCCATTGAGAACTCTGTCTCAGCCTCTGCCGTTCTCAGTCAAACTCTTCAGCTCTTGCTCCCAGCTGTCCTTGGCTTCGTTCTTGCTCCCTTTCATGCTGGTCCTCAGCCTTTCTGGTGTTCTCTGCCAGGCAACTCTGCTGAAGAGCAAGGGTTGGTATTCCCTACACTAATCTTGAGTCCCCATGCAACAGTCTTAGAAAGCAAATGAGCCATGAGGGTTCTACTGTTAGGAGTGGGATTAATCCCCTGGAACAGAGTTTACAGGAGTAAGCTATCCAGTTCTGGCACATTGGAGAGACACTGTTTGTTCCTTTTCCTCTTCTGTCCCCTCTGCCCTGGGAAGAAGCCTAGAGACAGGCTCATAACTGAGGAAAGGGTGTTCTTGAAACACTGGACCTGCTGGTGCCTTGACCAGGAACATTTCACACGCCCAAAGTTGGAAAATATAGAAGCACTTACTTATAAATTACTCCACCTTGGGCACTGTGTTAGATCCAGAAACACAGGTGGACTTCAGAAGTTTAGAAACGTGCCAGGGTAGCTCGGAAACCAGTGTCTCCCATTTCTGTGGGGTCCCCCAAACCCCAGTGGCTCCTTGTCTCTCGGCCACAGCTCTGTAACAAGTCTTTCAGCTCTAGCCCATCACAAAGGCAAAGGCATCGGCGAGGGTCTCGGTAGGAATGAGCACACAGGCCGGATCCCCATGGCCCTTCACTGCATGTTGGCATTCCTCTGTCCTGCATCTCTTGGCTGCTCTCCAGGTCCTTCGAGTAAATGCTGCAGTGTTTTATCTGATTTCCTAGTTAGTTCTGGATCTGTGCCATCACCAGATAAAGCATATGTCAGGAGATTTATTTCTTAAAAGCCTGGTAACTAGCATATGGATCACACTTAACTGTGGCCATTAAGAGAGCTTTTGGAAAAAAAAGACAGTTTTTCTGAAGTTGATTTATAATGTCCTGGTTAATCCAACACTAAAGAAAACTAGAGACTTCAGTCTTGAGTAGGCAAAGAGCAGTCATCTCTCTTTGACCATAGAATCTGTAACCACCTTTAGAGCTTACAGGAGGGAGTGGGAGGAGTAAGGATGTTTAGAACAGACTCACATATTCAGAGATAAGTGTGTAGGGCAACAGACAATGAGCCTTGGACTATACTCAAGGGAGAGACATCACAGGAAGTGATGCTGTGTCTAGTTTTGTGTGTGGTTCTTACTTTCTTGTGACATGTTGCACGATCAGCATTAATGGTGTTTCTCTTTGGAGCTAAGAGATTTCAGCAAAATCCATGGGTCAAGAGGTTGGGATTCTTTCTTGTCTTGGATGCAGGACTCCATGAGACACTCCCTCCTGTTCTTTTGGAAAGTCTTGGTTGTGATTCATATTGTGTTATAGACCAAGAAGCTAATGAGATGCTCAACGCTTCTTTCCTTCTTTCCCTGCAGTATTAGAGAGCTGTCCTTTGCAGAGACTCAGCAGCATGGCCATGCAATTGGCTCAGAGGACAATCAGTTGCTCACGGTAGGCATCTTGGGCAGTGAGTTGACATTGTCGTCAACTGAAAACAAGATCTTAATGACAATAAAATGAGATTTCTCACAAGAAAGCATCTAAAAACCATCAATCAAACTCAAGTGTCAAACTGGACACAATAGTATAGGACCCCCTGCCCAGATGGCCTGGACCATTCCTGGAGAGAAGGAAAGTGGAGGTGGTGCACGGGGAGACTGTGTCATTCTCTCACACGAGAGAAGGATTAAGTGTCCTTGGGCTCACATCTAATTAGATAATAAGTATCAGCAAAGCTGGAAGGCCTCTGAGTTTATAAACACCATCTTCCCACATTAGAAGAGGATGAGACCCAGGCTGGCAGGCAGGCTTCTCATCCTGTGTCTCTGTTCTCTGTGAACCGGTCTTCACAGCACTCACTCTCCTTTCCTAATTCCATTCTGCTACTGCTTGATTCCAAATCAACCTTCTCCAGAAAGCAATGGAAGTCCAGAGGCCCAGAGATGTGGCCGTTAGCTTTGGATATTGGAAACTGTCTTAGTTAGTTAGTAACTAACTTAGTTAGTTAGTTCTATTGCTGTGAAGAGACACTCTGACAACTCTGAAAATATTTAATTTGGGCTGGCCTACAGTTCAGAGGTTTAGTCCATTGTCATTGTGGCAGGTGGCACACAGGCAGGCAGGGTGCTGGAGAAGGAGCTGAGAGTTCTACATCTTGACTCTCAGGCAACAGGAAGTGAGCTGAGTGCCACACTATACTTAGTTGAGCATAGGAGACCTCAATGCCCGTCCCCACAGTGACATACTTCCTCCAACAAGGCCACATTTACTCTAACTCTCCAAAGCCACACCTCCTAATAGTGACACTTCCCATAGGGGTCATTTTCTTTCAACCCACCACAGATGCTATTTGGGATTCCAAGCTGTCTTTGTATATTAGTGATGAAAATGGGAGAAGAATCAAGGTTTTTAAAAAGAAGAAGCAAAGAGACCCTGTTGTGTGCAGTTGTACTGTCTCTGTTACTGCTTGTGTATCTGTTTGAGACTTTTCCTCCACGCTTATGGCTCCCGTGGTTCTGGGAACGAGATGCTTTCAGGATAACCATTAAGAGTAAGCAGAGCTTTGTCTCCACCTCTCTTTCTGATGAGTCGCCTCTAGGAACCCTCAGGACCCATGGAGCCTCCATCCTTTGGCTGGTCCTTTCCTACTGAACTGCCTTTCTGTCTTGTATGGGAAACACAAGTGCCCTTGTTGTTTAAATCACACTGCGGTTGAGCGTCAAGTACAATTAAAGTGGAATGTTTTTCCAGGTAACTTATTTAAGAGCCAATGTGACCATAAACATTTTGGCACAGAGCTTTGCCAGAAAAGAGGGTCTCAGTGTAGGAAGATAGCGTTTTTTTTCTCCCATCAATGCAGAGAAAAGGTTTCTCCAGCACCACCATCCATTAGAACTGGATATGCTTGCAATTAGCTTTCTCAAGGAGGAGAAAGTGCAGCCACTATACCCACCAGTTCTGGAGACATGCTTCTTGCTTTGGCCTTATTCCATCAAGAACACTCTGTCTTATTCATGGAGATGGGCAGGGTGCAGTGCAGACATTAGATCCCTGGATGTAAAGGTCCCTGTTGAAATGATCCACTTCAGAGTTCCCAGAGTTCATATATTAAGCTTAAAAAAAGTAACAGTTCTGGGATGTCATAGTTTCCAGATAAAATGGCATTAGAAACAACTATGTTCACCTACTATTGTATGTTGTCATGTCTAGAACCTACAAGGTCACACATGCACACACATATGCATGCACATATGTACCATCCACACATCCACACATACATATACATAAACATACATACCACACATACACCACATACACACATAAGCATATAAATACATACCATATACAGGTACACATACATAGACATGCATACATATCGCATACACTTACACTTACACACATGCACAAACACACCACACATACACACCAAAGAATACTCAATGTTGAACATCAATTTTCCTAGCTCTAGCTCCATTTAACACAAGACTCAGCACGGGTGCTCTGCTTTTTAGCACGGTCAGTGATTTATGCACCTGCAACTTGTGATAATAATTCTACACCATAAATTTCCCATTTGGAAATATGTAACACTCTGGATTTAAAACAACACAGATATGAATCATTGAATATGCATGCTTAAGTGTTCCATTATGCATCTTTTTATCATTTAGTGTCAGATAAAAATTACTCAAAACATTTATTTTCAAAAAATCACTCTGTGTTATTCTTTGTAACTCCAACATTAAATCTAGAAATTTATTCTGTTGATAAATTAGGTTATTAATAATATTGCCTATAGCCTTTAATCTACTTTAGAACATCTTAGAAATCAACACTGATATTGTTAGTAATACATATTCATGCATGCTGGTTAAAAGGTTTGAAAAATTAGCTGCAGATGGCTTCATGTTTATGGATGTCCACACATATTTTGCCGTAGTTAGTGAGCATTGGTTTGGAGGGGACTTGAATATGACAGGTAGATGAGATGTGGAGCAGGTGTGGAAATCTAGGCCGCAATTCCCAGGTGTTCCCTTCCTTTGTTTCCTCACTGATGACCCAATCAAGAGCGGCCCTCGCTCACTTGGCACTGAACATCGTGGGGGACTCTGCCTTAGACTAATCCATAATACGGTTCCTACCCTTGGGGACTGCAGCAGGGTTGGGCCATGGTATTAAGTTATGAGGACATAAGGTGAGTCGTATGGGGAACAGGGTTAGTGTTGGAGAAACATGACACTGAAGGAGACTGTGGCCACCTCAGGAGGTCAGGGACAGCATCAGGGTCTTAGAGAACAGGCAGAGAGCAGGCTGGATCGGTAGAGGAAGAGAAAATGTGGAGGGATGTCAAGCACGTCACTGGGGGAACAGAGCGAAGCAGAGGTCTGAGGATGAAGAAGGTGGATGATGGAATCCGAGGGGACCGGTCCTGCTGCGGAAGACAGGATGCAGAAGGTGATAGGGGGAAACTCATTTGCACACGGTAGGACCAGGATATAGAAGCTGCTTAGCATATCCGCCCAACATAGAACGGAATGGCTACTGTGCTGGCTAGTCTTATGTCAACGTGGCGCAAGCCCAAGTCATCCGAGAGGAGGGTGCCTCGATTAAGAAAATGCCCCCATAAGTTCAGGCTGTGGGAAAACCTGCAAGGCATTTCCTTAAGAAGCAATTGATGGGGGAGGGCCCAGGCTATGTGGGAGGTGCTATCCCTAGGCTGGTGGTCCTGGGTTCTATAGGAAGGCTGAGTAAGCAGTAGGAAGCAAGCCAGTAAGCAGCACCCCTTCATGGCTTCTGCATCAGCTTCTGCCTCTGGGTCATTGCCCTGTTTGAGTCCTTGCCCTGATTTCCTTTGATGATGCACAGCGATGTGGAAGCATCAGCCAAATTAATCCCTCCCCCGTTGCTTCCCCTCCCCCCGTTGCTTCCCCCTCCCCCCCGTTGCTTCCCCGTCCCCCCCCCCGTTGCTTCCCCCTCCCCCCGTTGCTTCCCCCTCCCCCCGTTGCTTCCCCCTCCCCCCGTTGCTTCCCCCTCCCCCGTTGCTTCCCCCTCCCCCCGTTGCTTCCCCCTCCCCCCGTTGCTTCCCCCTCCCCCTGTTGCTTTTGGTCATGGTGTTTTGTCACAGCAATAGTAACCCAAAGCAGGCCAGTTACAAATAAAGAATGCTTCCTTTCCGGAGATGATCTTCAGGAAAGCGATTTGGGAGTGAGGGAGAGACTTCATCAAACCAGCATCTAAAAGGCGATGCCTGGTGAGGGCCGCATGGGATTGTGGCTCAGGTGTGTAGGCTTTCCTCGTAGAGCTTCTCGTGTCTGCTCGTGCTATTGGCATTGATTCATGTTATTTACTTTTTGCTGTGCTTGGAGGTAGAACTCAAGGCGAGTGCTCTACCTCTGAGCTATATCCTCAGGCCTTACATTCTTACTAAAAATAGCACACACACACACACACACACACACACACACACAACAAAACCAAAAAACAAACAAACAAAAAACCCAGAACAACAATAAAACAAAACACCAGCCTTTCTGTATGCACACAATTGTAAGGAGCAGGGCAACAGAATTTTGCTTCCTTCCTGAACTTCCTGAAATCTCCCAAAGGCTAAGAGTTCCTCGGAGGGTCATTTCTCCCAGTTCCTCTTCCACCCACAGCTCTGGCTACCAGCGGAGGGTTTGCTTCTTTCAAAGGTTCATGCCTTCAGCCCCTGTAATGTTCTTCTTGGCTCTATCTGTGGGCAGTGTCAAGGGCCTTTTCCTGAGTCAGTGGGACACAAGGTGGGGATCTTTATGAAGCTTGCTGCACTTCTCAGGATCCTCCCTCTTCTCCTGCCTTCCCTTTGAGTCTCCTTGCACTGGCACTAGGAGGAGACCTAGATCGACTTTGAACAGGCCCTTGCCTCTCACTGTAAATGCCCACAGGCCATGCCTCTCACCGTAAATGCCCACAGGCCATGCCTCTCACCGTAAATGCCCACAGGCCATGCCTCTCACTGTAAAAGCCCACAGGTCACAGTGGGAGAGCACAGCTGCTGGTTGTCTTTGACACTGGAGTGAAGTTGCCAAGCCCAAGACTACACACAAGCCCTTGTCTCCATTGCCTGGGAAACGCTCAGCCGCGGAATGTACCCAGGTGATGAGCAATGCCCTGTGTTTCACCCATTTCCTCGCCGTGGGGTGCATGTTGCTGTAAACCATCAAGAAATGTTTGAGGGACTGAGGAAAGATGAGGTATGTGAAATATATGTATTTCCCTTTCCCAGAATGCATTTGAAGGTCCGAACAATGGTGACCTGACCTCTCCTCCTTGGCAGTCTCTTGCCCTTGTTGTCATGGCATGCATTCTCATTCCCTGTCCTCGCTGGGACACTGTCAGCTCAGGGAAGCCTCGTCTAGACGCCCGAGTGCTTCTCTCCTTCCCACCATACTTGATGCTCTTACTAACTTTATTTCTCTTTAGAGTAATCATCATGACTACTACTATTTCCTTTCCTGGTCTCTGGTCCTCATGACTGAGATGTAGAACCCCTGCTCTCAACATTGTTATCTCGATGCCCACGGCAGAGCCTGGCATGATGGGTTGGTACAGTTGGCCCTCAGTGTCCTGGATTCTGCACCTGTGGCTTCAGCCAATGTTCTATTCAGGAAAAAAGTGACATCTATAGTTTTTCTTTGTAATTATTCATGGGACAATGTTGTATGATAATTATTGCCGCATCATTAATTGTGTTAGGCATGGCGAGTAATCCATGGGAGATTTAGTGTCCTAGGGGAGTATGTGTGCAGATTGTATGCAAATTCCATGCTTTTAATATCGGGAATCTGTGCATCTACAGATATTGGTGTCAGTAGGGTCCCTGGAGCCATCTCTCCCGCATGTGGAGGGACAAATGAACTCAAGAAGTATTTGTGGAACTAATGAATTAAAATCATTGATCTTTCAGCTCAAAACAGAAAAATAATTCCAAGAGCAGTCATGCTTAAAGTGGCATTCAGGCATCTAGGAGTAATGTCTCAGTCAAAACAGAGACAGAGTATTGGGTCAGTGTCATGTGACACACACTCCAGCCTAGAGATTCTGATGAGTACCCAGCCAAACATCTCCCTTTCCCCTGAACAGTTGTTATCCATTATCCTAGCTTGCCATAAAAAACGGGTGGTAGTGGTGCACGCCTTTAAGCCCAGCTCTAGAGAGGAATATAAGACAGGAGGAGACAGCTCTCAGTCAGTCTCATTCTGAGAGTCCTGCAATTGCCATTTTTGGACTGAGGTAGAGGTAAGGGCCTGTGGCTTGGCTGCTTTGCTTTTCTGGTCTTCAGGATGAACCCCAATATCTGCCTCTGTGTTTGTATTAATTGTGCTTTAGTTCAAGGTAACCTTGAGGTGCTGTTTACCTTGGGCATGATGGGATGTACCCCACTTCCTCCTGCTGAGTACGCCAGGGGGATCAGCGTACCCTCTCCAGGCCCCAGCCCCAGGGGGCCTCCCAGGAGGGAGCCATCGCCCATGAATTTGCTGTGTGGCAGGTGGAAGTGAAGAGCCGCTATGCCAAGAAGAGCGTCTAGTTTTTACCTCATCCTAGACCAGCTGCAGCCAAGGTGGAGGCAGAGGGGACATGTGTGACATACAGGAACATTTTGTTTGTTTGTGTCTTATGCTTGGAGACAGCACAGAGCTCAGTGTGTAATTGCTGCATGACTGGCCACCCCAACAGTCTTTGTGCCCCCGTCCAAACAGCCTGATGATAATGTAAGACATGTGACTTTGTTGTTGCTGTCACTCATTCTGGGGCAGTCATTCCCAGCAGATCTGCCAGACAGGGGACAGAGCCCAAGAAGATGGGCAGAGCATGGTCCAAGTTGTCAGACTGCGTGGACGACTTACATGGTTAAAAGCAAAGCCAAATACGGTCATTTTAAGAGTCAGGATGGTCAGGGGTTCAAAATTTGGCAGAATTTGAGAACCCATTTCTGTCCTGCTGCCTGGGTGTGAGTGGGCCTTGCTGAAATTCTCCTGTAACCAAAGAGCTAAGAGACTTGCTGCCAGACCCTGCGATTCGGCTGCTTTCATAGGCGTGTGGTAGGTGAGGAGCTGAGACCTGGGGAGCACACTGGAGTGTCCCAGGCACACCTGTTGAAATATCCAGATACCCATGTTTGTTTTAAAAAACCGTGTGTGTATGAGTGTGTGTGTGTGCATGTGTGTGCCCTTGTGTGTATGTCTGTGGGTATGCGAATGTATGAGTGTTGATGTCAATGGGTTCTAGAAGAGGAATTTGGGGTTCCTTGGAGCTGGAGTTAAAGTGGTTATGAGCACCTGATGTGGGTTCTCAGAACTGTACTCGGGTCATCTCCAAGAACAGTACCTGCTCTTAACCACTGAGCCATTTCTTTGGCTTTGGTATCCAGGTTCTTGAGTTTCATGGCAAAGGACTGTACCAGGGCTGCACAGGTAGAAACAACAGAGACAGTTTAAGAAACAGGACATACTTCCAAGAATGGGATGGGGTAAGTGAGCCCAGGGAAGGCATTCTCTCAGAAGGGTGGCCGCTAGCAGCCTGACCCTCCACGTTATAAAGCTTTTACTACTCCCGTTTTTGTCTGTCAGGAACTGCTCTTGTGGATGCTGTCTGGTGTGTGACGCTGGGGTGGGGAGGGGCTTCCCCCACGTCTTTCTCTGCTCACTGGTTTCTTTCATCTTGATTTGGGTTTCCCGTCTCTGCTCTCTTCTGGAGGAACATGTTCAGGTTCTGGCTCAAGTTGTGAGACAGAGGCCACTAAGCCGGCTCTTTGGACTCTGCTTCAATTTTGGCTGCAACAGAGATGGGGAGAGGCAAGCTTTGGGGGATCAGATTCCTAACAATTTAGGCAGGAGATGTTACCAAGCTGGGGATAGAATGACATAGAGACTCCAGTCATGTGGATATAATGCTCACATATTATTGTCGTGGCCACTTTTCATTTTATTTTTTTATTTTTTATTTATTTATTTATTTTTTTTTGATTTTTCGAGACAGGGTTTCCCTGTAGTTTCTAGAGCCTGTCCTGGACCTAGCTCTTGTAGACCAGGCTGGTCTCGGACTCACAGAGATCCGCCTGCCTCTGCCTCCCGAGTGCTGGGATTAAAGGCGTGCGCCACCACCGCCCAGCTCACTTTTCATTTTAATGCTCAGTCTACACACATACTGCAGAGGGAACGCTAGGTTTCAGTGGCCCAGGTCATTGGAGGCAGTTTGTCATTGGAGGCAGTTTGCTGATGTCATTAGAACGACAGAAACGGGAAAGAGGTTTAAGCCCAGCATTTAGAATAAATGTTAGATGAACTCACAAAGGGACCAATGGAATGTCCCAAACTGGAAGCACCAAACTCAGTTAAGAGCCACCCTGGTTTCTGGCAGCCCTAGATCAGCTCTGGGCACTAATCTTATCTCTGCTGTCAGCCTTGGCCAATGATTTTATGGCTTTGTAGAGTCACGGAACTCATAGAATCAGGACAGAAGTTTTCTGTAGAAGTGGCTTTCTGGTACAATTCGGAGGACTTTGTGTGTTGACCACATGGTCTGGACAGTGGCTTTGGGAAGCCGCTATGTGATCCAGTACCCATTTCTGACCCTATAGAATCCAGCTCCACTAGTGACTGGGTGATAACTGGAGAACAAGAAAGACTGGATTCCTGAAGGTGACCCTGTAGCATCACTGGGAATTCAGAAAGATTCCAGTTACCTTTTTGCTTATCATTTTGGGTCCTGATGTTGAAGGCTTGGTGGCTTTTGCTTAGATCACTTTGCTGTGTGTGTGAAGTGTTCTTAACCCCACAGATGACAAGCATCCACTCAGCGGCCCCCTTCTGCTTTTCTCTTTCTGGAAGCTTTGTGCTTATCTGATTTCCTCTGTGGTTTGATTTGGAAGTGTTTTGGAAACACGTCATGGAAAGACTCTCGTTTACAATATTTTAAAGTCAGATTCTAGTTCATTGGAAATATTAATGTTTTCTCAGCTGGATGAGTTATTGCATATTTGCTTCTATGTATTTGCTTTGGTTCTTAGAAAATTTAACCCAGCTGAGTAGGTTTTGTTTGACTCTAAGTTGCAAAGGAATAGGGCAAAGTGGGACATGAGGCTTGTGATTCCGGGTTGGGCTGTAAATGGCTCCATCCCAATCCCCCCCACTACCATGAACCCTCCGGTAGGAGCGAGGACAGGGGCTCTTTGACGTCCAATGGAGTTGGGTCTCCACAAATCCATCATAAGTAGAGAATAAAGAAGTCACTTGCCTCCCAAGCATAACAGCTTAACCGCAGTGTCCAGATCCAACTCTCTTTTACCCCATGGCCATGTGACTGATCGGGAGCGCCCTGTGATCATGTGACTGAGCCAGAGCTGTGGGTCTGCTTCCATCCAGTATCACAGAAGGGTGCTGTGCTGCTTGCTGTACATCACAAGTCCAGGAAAAGAACAAGAGCTAAGGTTCCAAGAACACTTTCTACCGACTGCCAGTCGAAGTCTTGCCGTGGTAGAGTTATGGAGTTTTGAATGGTACAGACCCAGATGCTACCTGAGCTCCGATCATCCCTCTGTTGGGCCTCACACCCTTGTGACCACTAGATAGCTAGTGACAACAGTCCATGTTTGGAATGTACAGACAGACCCTAGCTTCCTCCAGCCCCCAGTCTAAGAATGTCATGGAATATCCCTCCTTTGCCATCACCTACCTACTTGCTTACCTATTTAATATCTTTACTTAGAGATTTTTAAATGTCTTTATAGTTTTATTTGTTCTGTTACTATAAAACTTCAGTACAATTGCTATCACATAGGAACAATGTGATGGCATTTGGGCAAACTGACACCCTCTGTTCCAGGGCCATGGTCACTCATATTTGGCTCCAGAACAAGCCGGTTCATCTTCTCTTTGAGGCCAGAGCCGTGTTTTGTGTTGTGCTGTCTGTTCACACAGTGGGTGATTGTAACAATACATCAAGGTTTGGTGTTTAGTGGCTACTTACATTTCTTTCGTTTGATGGTGGTTTTAGTACATTAAAGACATAGCTACTTTACCGTGGAGACCGTCTGACAGTGACTGAGTCCTGTTGCTTTCTATCCAGTCCTTTTCTGTCAGTACAGTTTTGATTAAGGCAGACACACAAGCCAAAGAGACAGAGCATCCCTGATAGGTAAGTCACTTACTGGGGACTGTCTGGGGACTCATATGCTCCTACACCACATGACACTTCCTCTACCCTGATCCGTGGTGGTTCAGTGACAATATCTGTCTCATGCTCAGAGCATTGCCTCCATTACTCACCAGTGGGTGGCTGCAGCTCTCACAGGAAGCTGCCAAGCGCCTCTGAGCAACCTTTTGATAACCATTGAATATTGCTCACTGTGTGTGGAAAGATACAGAATTTTAGATGGCTTATGAAATCAGTAGAATTATTTTTTTTCTAATGGGGATGAAAAGAACACCTGGGCAAAGCTTTCATCTAGAACAGGAATTTTCTAAGGGCCAGGAAGGAATCCTGGAATAGGAAGACTGGAAGTAAGGCTTTACAGGTAGAAGGAATCCGTTGGATTCTAATTTCTTAAAACAGAATTTATTACATGATTCGGGCCTGACCTTCAGCTGGGTCCAAATTGAAATGGCAGAATTGATCTCCTCCTTAATTTATGACATAATGAGGAACAACAAACCTTTGTTCCCCTGTCTGTCAAAGAAATCATTCCTGGATTCTCCTCCAAGAGGTGTTTTCATATTCTGGGACAATTTCTCTTGAATTTCTCATGAGCTTTTTCGGAAGTCATGACAAGGTCTCTGGAGTTTTGATGGTTTGCAGGAGGAAAAGCACACCTTGTGATTGACAGCGGTCATGGGAGGGGCTTTGAGTTCCAGGGAGCAAAGCAAATGGACTTTTTCAGGTTGGGCTTGGAGTCCTCCCCTGTGACTAGTAAGAAGAGCAGAGATGTCATGCGGACAAACGCCAAAGCTGACGGTACTTGGAAAGTGGCCTCCTGCTCAGAGACAGCCCTGTTAAAATCTAAACCAAAACTGTGGTTGCTTCTGTGTTGTTTTTCACACGGAGGGATGAGCTGAGGAGTGGTTGATTTACTGAACGTACCTGTACCAAGCAGCATGCTTGCAAGTCTTGTGATGTGGGGGCCATCGTTGTCGTCACTGGACACATAGGCACAGGTGTTCCGCAGAGCACCTGTGGAGGTCTAGAAGGTGCTTTCCTAGAGCTGCTGCCTGTAGAGGAGGCTCGACACCTTAGACTCTGCTTGGGAGCACTGCTTTAGGGTCCAATCAGAGCGTTGAAGCAACAGATGGCCCTGGGATGTATTTTATCTAGAAAGCATCCAGGATATGGGCTTTAGACTCTAGTAGGTCATGTTATGTATACAGTTTTCCACATTAATCAGTTATTCTCATTAAATAAATGAGAAACTAACTAAGTCCAAATAATGTTTGCACTGTTTTCTTTGACCCCCCTCCCCTGCACCAAATCACATTATGTTTTAGGCTTTATAGTGCTGGGGAAGAGAAGTCAGTCAAATGTAGAGAGAAGAGAAAGCGACCTATATCCTGGCGAATTCATATCTGAATTCAGGACAAAGCTAATCATCAGTGTCAGCCTCTACGTGAAACTCACATAGTGGAGAAATTCCGTTCCTAGTGGAAAGGGATTGGGGGTGACTGTGGAATCCCACACAGCCTTTCTCACTGAATGCAGCTCCACCTGCAGCCTGGCCTTCCACATCAGTCCAGAGAAACACGCTCCTCTTCCTTCTGGCAGGAGACATGCATAGAAGGTGAGGTGAGCCTGTGGGGTCTGCCCGGCCCTGTTTCATCCTACCCTTGTCTGGCCCTCTGTTTGCTTTTGTGGTGGGCTCTGTGCTGTTGAAGTGGTAAACGAGACGTGTGTCTTTAGAGACAAACTTACCCTAACGAAGTCCCCCCTCCCCTTTTGTTATAACTGAAACCTTTAGAGATAGACTGAGCCTTCTAGGTGGAGTTTCTGTCGGCCAACCCTAGGATGCATCAGCGCTTCCGTCCACCATGGGACCTTCTGATCTGGGCTGCAGGCCCTAGGACTGAGACTGTCCCAAGAAGAGTCTGCCACCCTCCCTTCTTGGACTGATCATGCTCAGGAATGTTATGCCTTAACCGTACATGCTTAAGAATGTGTCTGCTCCTGCAGTTCCTTCCTACATGACTAAACACAGCTTCCCTGGGTAAGTTTCCACTTTTCTCTCGTGTGTGGAGGGCACATTTATGCCAAGTAAATAATTTCTGAGAATGGAGAGCTTCATCCCTTACTCAGGAAAAGCCTTCCTTTCAGGTTCTGGTAGGTTATTATTTGTTCTGTCTCCTCTAGCAACTCAGCTGCAATAAGAAGACATCTATCAAAGTCAGGTGGTGGTGGCGTACACCTTTAATCCCAGCACTTGGGAGACAGAGGCAGACAGATCTCTGTGAGTTCGAGGCCAGCCTGGTCCACAAGAGCTAGTGCCAGGACAGGCTCCAAAGTTACAGAGAAACAGAGGTTGAGAGCTAGATTATTATATAGTCCGCAGAATACAGCAGACACCTGGGTTTTAGACAGTAAGACCCTCGTTAAGCTGCTGCCTTCAGAACTGCAAGAGGGCAGGTTTGTTCCCGAATGGAAGGCAGCAGTAGGGTAATTTGCTTCAGCATCCTTAAAGGAAGGAATGGGGTTGTTTTATTTCAAATTCCATGTGGCCTGCCTTGGCTTTGGGAGACTGGTTCTATAATCTTGTGTACTGTGATGACTGCCAGCTGTTGAGCTTTGATCGCTGCTCAAGATGCCCCACAGAGGGCAGGCTGTTGTTCATACGTTGAGGAAAGAGAAGAGCCTCACAAAGACTCTTGTTGGGCTTGTGCCCAAGGCACACCTATTTCAAAGGCAGGCTCGTGACATCTGTTTATACTGCTCCCTATTTTGTCATGTGAGAGAACGTAGGACCTGAGTCTGTTGAAAAGTGGTGGCAAAGACCAGATATTCATCCTCTGCAGTCAGTCAGGCTTCTTAGCAAATCCTGTACTTGCTGAGAAACACCAAGGCGTGTTTGGACGCTTGGCTGTCCAGCTGAATGTTATTGAAGGCCTGGGCTCGGAGCACAGTGGGATGGGAGGAAGAGGGACATAGAATGTTGATACCTAAGTCCTGGGGGCCCAGGAGTGATGAAACACATAGTCTCTTGTCCTATGACCTGTATTTGAACTTATTAATTAGGTACTGAAGATTGAACCCGGGACCTTGAGGTACTAGGCAAGTGCTCTAACACCAGCCTGTGTCCCCAGCCCTGTGACCTGTTTCCCAGAGCCAGATGAGAATATTGCCCAACATCTATGCAGTTTGTTGCAATAAAAACAGAAATACAGAATGAAAGCTTAGTTCCCACAGCCTAGACTCTCCCACTTCTCGGGAGCACGGACCATTCGCAGAGCATGGGACCTCGAAGTCATTTGTTTTCACTTGATCTCCTAATTAAACGAAAAAGGAAAAGAAAAATCAAACCATGGCATTGAAATTAGCCGAACAAATGGCCGTTCTTGATGCAAAGCCAGTGGTGTTTCCTCTTGGTTTTTCTTTATATAAAGAAATATAAAGGTTTCATCCATGCCCCCCTCCCACCTGTCCTCAGTATATAACCGCTGTTCAGAGACAGGAAAAAACCACGGATCTCTTTAGTTTGTCTTCCACCTCTGCCCACTGTCACAGTCACGCTTGGGACATTTGTGCTCTCCTGCTTAGCGAGCGTGTGGGAGGGGGAAGTGGACGCTTCACTGTCCTGGGTCATTTAATGTTTATTTTTCAGCATGTTGAAATCTTTTAAGTTGTGGTTGGTTACATGAGCCTCTTCTGGCTACTACAGAAAAGAAAATGCTTCCGGAAAACAGGCCTTCATTTTCTGACAGATTTTGAGGCTGGAAGTTGAAAATCAGGTTCTGGGTCATTGGGTCTTAGTGCAAGCTACTGTCTTAGCATGCACCAATGTCTTAGCATGCTCCAATGTCTTAGCATGCTCCAATGTCTTAGCATGCTCCAATGTCTTAGCATGCTCCAACATATGAATGCTCATATTTCCCTCTACAGTCATCCTAAGCTCTAATACCATCCAAACAAATTAAAATTCATCTCAATTACTTAGATTAATGTATCCTCTTTAGTGGAGACTGGTCTATGTTGCATAAAAGATGAGACCATTAGAAGGCTTCTCTGGTAGCTGAATATAAAAACAGAAGTGTGCACTCTAAGAGTGATATAAATAATATATCGTTTATGGGCCTTCTATCCCAAAGGGTCTCAAGAAGTTTTACCAACCTTACCGACAATGTTCGTGCATAAGTAATACCTGTGTGCATTAACCTTGCTGGTTAGCTCCGCCCACCCGGCCTCAGCGTTGTTACCAGCATCCCCCACACTTTATGTCTTATATCACCTCTTATCATGAAGCATGGGGGGGGGGTTCCCCAGATATCTTGGCCTGTGCATTCCCAGCAACAGGATGGCAGAACTATATATCCCATGTATAAGTATGTGTACATATAGGAGTGTGTGCTTCAAAATACCAAAAAGAATAGAAGCAGACACTTTAAAGTTGGTGATTAGGAAACACAAAACACTGGAAGCTATTACTTTTAGATGATTTCAGACTTTCACTAAGTAATATCTCAAGACATAGCAAGCATCTACAGGAAAATATAGTATATATAGAGTGGATGGCAATTCTGCTTTTTCAAGCATTGTTTTGGTTAATCTTATCATCCTTTTCCCAGCACTAATTTTTCTTAAAAACTATGAATTGTAGAAAATTATAAATATACATAAAGGAATAATATTGTGGCAAAACTCCATTCATCACACACTTTCAATGATTCTCCATGTTTTACATATGACTAGATCATCATTTTTATGTCATAATATGACCATTGGGGGGTCCTTTTCAAGGATTCTTGACATTTTATATCTGATCAGGTCTTTATTTTTCCATGGTACTATGAGCAATGAAGGCTTCACAGTGGAAGAGAAGTTTAAACTCTCATTTTCTTTTTGTTTATTGTGCTTCATTTTTATATAATGCTTAATACATGATTTCATAGGGAATATCCTAATTTTGGGGTCTTACGCATTCTAGGCAAACACTCAACATTGAGCTGTATCCCTGTACCGAAGATATTGTGTGTATTAACCTTTTTGGGGGCCACATAACAAAATGAATTCTCTTGACTGCTACAAGTAGGTGAGATTGAATAGAGGAAGAGGCCGCGACCTGAGAAGATCTTTATTCTTTGGGTCCTGCCACCTGTCTGGGACACCCGGCCTGAGTGAGGGGTCCAGTGTCAAGAGACAAGTGTCACTGTGAGGAAGGCACAGGACACTGGAGACTGGCAGGTCCCTCGGGCTTTCCGTGTCACCTCTCTTCCATGTCTCCACATTTCAATCCATGTCAAGGGATCACTTACACACTCCTGCCTTGTAGTTTTCTGTTTCTTCCTTCATGTCTGTAGCCAAGATTTTCAGGAGGTCTCCCTTTATCAAATCTGGTCTTTATTCATTTTGAAGGAATCCATAGCTTTTTATTTCTGGTGAAAACAAAGTGAAAATATTTCTCCCAACACTACACATTTCTGATATCCATTCTGAAGTTAAGACATTCTTAAGATATATAGGCTGGTTTAATTTAGCTTTTTTTTTTCTCTATATCCATTATCTCTCAGCAGTGTTTGCTCTTCTGTTGAGGAACATTATTTTCAGGTGTGTGACTTGTTTATGCTGTATTTGTTTAACTCTGAAGCTGTTACTGTGCCTGTCTAAAACACCCGATGGTTCTAATAAAGAGATTAACAGCCAATAGCAAGGCAGGAGCAAGGAAAGGTGGGGCTGGCAGGCAGAGAATAAATAGAAGGAGAACTGAGGAAGAAGGGGAACAAGAGAACAAGGAGAAGAGGACATCAGGGCCACCCACCCTGCCACCCTGCCATCCAGCCAGTCACAGAGTAAGAAATAAAGAAAGGTATACAGAAATAGAGAAAGATAAAAGTTCAGAGGCAAAAGGTAGTTAGGATAATTTAAGTTAAGCCCCCCTGTGTGATTTATTTGGGAGCTGGGTGGCAGGCCCCTCAAAAAAGGCAAAAGAGTAAAACATACAATATTTTGGCATTCCAATGTGAGGCTTGAAAAGCCATCTAGAGCCTGAGAAAGCTGAAAAAAAAAATACAGCTCCTTTAAGAGTTTATGCCTGCTGGTGAGCCCTTGAGCAGGCTGTACATTAAGTAGGGACCAAAAAATCAAGTAAAAATGGCTGCCACAGTGCAAGCATTGGCGTTCTAGAGCTCTGGGAAGTTTTAGTGCGGTTCTCAGTCACGAACCTCCAACCAGGTTGCAAACGTTAGGCTTGGTTTTCAGGACCTGACTGAGAGTGGGCGGAGCCAGCCTATAGAGGGTGAGGAGGACCCAGGTGTAGTTTAACAGACTAAAGTTTGCTCGTGCAGTCAAAAATAGTAACGATACGTAGTAAAAGAGGTCCAGATGGAAACAAAACAAAACCTCTAAACAAGTTCCAGTGTGTTTTACAATGTGTGTAGGCTTAAGAAAGAAAGAGAGTGGGTATAGGCAGTCATAGAAAGAAATAGATTAAAGATAATAGTAAAATCTTGAAAGAGACAGTAAAAGTAATGTAAAAGAAAAAAGCCACGTGAAGACGGGAAACACAGGGAGTCTTGATCCTGTATAGTACTGTGCTGATTGTGAATATTTTGATTGCTGAAATTTAAAGAACAGCTGCTAAGAGACACAGAATTGAAAGAGGGATTGTGGAAATAAACCAGTCTAGATATTTTAAGAATGCCTTAACTTTAGCCGGGCGGTGGTGGCGCACACCTTTAATCCCAGCACTCGGGAGGCAGAGGCAGGCGGATCTCTGTGAGTTCAAGACCAGCCTGGTCTACAAGAGCTAGTTCCAGGCCAGGATCTAAAAAAAAAAGCTGCAGAGAAACCCTGTCTCGAAAAACCAAAAAAAAAAAAAAAAAAAAAAAAGAATGCCTTAACTTTAAAAATGTCCAAAAAATTCATTTGTCAAGTGGAAATCACAAATGCTTTGGAGGACAGGTTTTGCTTTTGTTTTTCACAGGAAACGAGGCTGTGGATTCCTTCCAGGTTGATTTGGATCTGGTCTGATGGGGGAGACCTCCTGACACTTGACAGGTGAATCTATCAACAAAGGTTATAGCTGGTTTTCCCAGAACTTGGCCATTATCTCAAATTTTCTCTCTGGGATCTTAAAAATACTTCTCCCTCATTCAGAGGAAGCAGTCTAGAGAATACAACGTCCATATTCCCAAGAGAAAAGGGGGTGTGGTGTGGGTGGTCTTTGGTTATCTTGTGGGTCATGGATGTTTGATGTATTTAGGGGAATCTAGAAATACAGGATAAAAAGACAACTATTCATCTCAGATATTTTGCATTAGCATGAATTTTGGTATATGAGTACAATTCAAAATCAATTGTTTTACACTGTATATATTTTTTACTCTTGTTTAAAGGACTTTTGTAATGATACAAATTTAAGGTAATTTTTGTTACAACACACTATATATGTATGTGTGTGTTTCTACTATGTTTAAAGGATTTTACATATTGATACCAACTTAAGGTTATTTTTGTCACAACACATTTTATATATGTTTTTGCTCTTTTATAAGCTATTATACCTATGCAACTCATTTAAGAATGAAATATAAAATTCTAGTTTTTAAAAACTATTATTATTAACTATTTAAAATAATCAAGAAACACAGGTTAGTAGTCATCTATAACAATCAAATTTGTAGATATGCTGGGTATGTATGTTTTCCAGATCATATAGAGATATATTTTAGATGGATGGTCTTCAAACATTTCAAAGACCTACAGAATGTGGCATTTAAAGTATTTTGTTAATTTAAAATTTTTCATGACAATGAGGCACATCTGCTCAATGACAATGAGGCAGCACCAGTTTACTTCAGTGATGATGGGCATTGAAGAAACTCCTTATGGAGTTTGCTGTCATTGTGACAAGATTAGCAATTTAGGCAAGAAGCTGTTCTTTCTTGGATTGCTTGATAGTATGTTGTATAAACTGGACATGCAGGAACCACAGGAAAGGGACCAGTGAACTTTGCTGGACTGGAAAAGGTAGGATGATCCTCCAGGGTTCCTGCTTCCCAGAAGAAACTGCAAGACATTCTGCAGTACACAGAGGAAATTGACTGACAAATGACCAATATAGACGGGATAGTCTCATAAATTTCCTATTTCATTGAAAAGTCTGCCAGGTTCTAAGGGCCTGTAGGCTGGAGATAGATGCCTCAGTGTTAGAAAGGACCTTTGGGTGACCATCCAGGCAGCGAGATGTCTCTGTCATTTCTAGAGTTTTTAGAAGTCATTTGCAACACACTTTTTGTTTACTTAAACAATATTATTCCCTTCTGGTGCCTTTGATGGAGCTGAAGACTAGATAGTTACAGTTGCAGTTTTTCTTAGATACGATAGAAAGTAAGGTAAGTATAAAATTTTGGATTCACTAAGACAGGATAGATTATAGAGTATTTGCTTTAAATTTACCAGACACAAATTAATTGGAATTCAGTACATTGTGAATCAATCTTTACTTGATAATTATTCTTATTGTGTAAGTCTTACTAGGTTAAGTTAAAAACTTTTCATTTTTGTTTATAGAGAAAAAAGGGGAAATGTTGGGGAATATCATTTTCAAGTGTGTGACTTTTGTTTATGCTGCATTTATTTAACTCTGTGAAGCTGTGTTACTGTGCCTGTCTAAAAACCTGATGCTCCTAATAAAAAGATGAATGGCCAATAGCAAGGCAGGAGCAAGGATAGGCAGGGTTGGCAGGCAGAGAGAATAAATAGAAGGAGAAATGAGAAAGAAGGGGAGCAAGAGAACAAGGAGAGGAGGACATCAGGGGTCACCCACCCAGTCTTCCTGCCACCCTGTCATCCAGCCAGTCATGGAGAAAGAAGAAAAGGAAGGTATACAGAAACAGAGAAAGATAAAAGTCCAGAGACAAAAGGTTGTTGAGATAATTTTTAAAAAGCTGGCAAGAAACAAGCCAAGCTATTACCAGGCATTCATAAGTCATAAGCCTCTGTGTGTGATTTATTTGGGAGCTGGGTGGCGAGCCCCTCCAAAAGCCAAAAGAGGAAAATATCCTACAACACCCTTCACTCATCAGCATTCAAAAAATTTAAGTTAACAAAGCACCATACGGGATCCAGGCACCCTGTGCATTTCCCATCCTTATGTGGCTTATTCTTTTTATACATGTTTTTCACGTTTTAATAATTTTATTTTCTTATTTTTAAACTAATTTTTCTATGACTTTCTATACCCATTTTCTTATTTTAGCATCTAAGCACATTTTCAAGCATACTGTATCTGTTTAGAGATTTTCTTGGCCTGGGCCTGCCATTTTTTATTACATGTCTGCAAAGTTTCTTTGACCGTGTGAGCCAAACCTTAAATTGCTAGACTACCACCATACAGCTCTGCTTAGCACATGGTGCTGGCAGCTGTCTCTATAACCTCTTCGGTCCAGAGACAGCATCAAGGGCCACACCTAACCATCCCAGCTCTGGGAAGTTGTGTCCACACTGTGGTAGGCATTTTTACCTAGCTTGCTGGCTACTCAAGTGCCAACCTAGCTAAGTTGGTAGAACATGAGACTCTTCATCTCTGGATCATTGGTTTGAGCCCCACATTGAACACCAACTGTGGTCAGATTTTCTTATACCATCAGCAGCCCCCAAATGTGACAGGGAAACTTATTAATTATGAGACCTTGGCCTTTAGGCCTGTTAACTAGCTCTTATAATTTAAGTTTAACCTATTTCCGTTAATCTATGTTCTGTCATGTGGCTTTTTATCTTTCATTCTGTATGTCCAATTCCCTCTGTGTCTCCCTGGCATCTCTCTTGCACCTAGATTCATCTCCACTTCCTTTCTCTCCATGGAAATCTCACATATTCTCTCCTGTCTAGATATTGGCCATTCACCCCTTTATTAAACCAATCAGAAGGCACCTTTCACATAGTGTGATCATATATCCCACAATATCTTTTGGTCATGGTTTTATCATGGGGACAAAAAGAATAGTGAGGGAAAGATGCTGTAGGGAGGGCTGTTTGTTGGTTCCCGCTGTTCAGCCCCCAAATAATAACATAGAAACTGTATCCATTAAATCACTGCTTGGCCCATTAGCTCTAGCTTCTTACTGGTTAACTCTTACATCTTAATTTAACCCATTTCTAGTAATCTGTGTATCCCTATGAGGCTGCGACTTACCGGCTAAAGATCTGGTGTCTTTCTCCGGCGGGGCTACATGGCTTCTCTCTGACCCTGCCTCCTTTCTCCCAGCATTCAGGTTAGTTTTTCCCACCTACCTAAGTTCTGCACTATCAACAGGCCAAGGCAGCTTCTTTATTCACCAATGGTATTTACAGCATACATAGGGGAATCCCACATCAGAAAGAAAGTCCCCTTTCTATTTCCATGATGACAAACCCTTCTGCCAGTGGCCTGCCAATCTCTGTTCAGCATGGCAGGCACTTTTAAGAGGAGACTCCCATAGTAACTCAACTTCACGGTATCTTTCTTTGGCTTCAGTCAGGGTTACTTTTGGAGAATACTGATCATGCACAGAGGTGTTCCTGTCCTTTCAACCACATGCATCATGATCTAAAGCTTTGCTTGCCCTCCAGGCTGTCCCACATCTTTCCTTCTTGAACTACGACCTTAAAGTGCACATGTTTAGTAGTATAAAGCTTAGCTGAACTGCAAAATTCTGTGATGGCCCTGAAAATACTTGTAGGTGCAGATGTATATAGCCAATGGGATTGCTTGCCACCCTGGATCTCTACGCTTCTCTGTCAGGAGAGGCATGGCTTTGGAAATCACTGTAGAACTCTCTTCCTGTGATGGTAAGGAGTCTTTCTCCACTCCTTTATTTCTCAACAGCATTTTGATTTTTGCTCACTGGGATACACAGGTTGTATTTAGTCAGAGACTTCATCTCCTTCCATGTTCCTCCTGGCTCCATGACCCGCAGCTTTTTTTCAATCCTTCACAACTGTTCCCTCTGGTCCTTCACACATACTCCCTCTTTCTTCTTCAGCCCCATCTCTCATCTTTGCTAGAATAGCGTGGGCATCCAGGTCAATGCTCACATTCTCAGTATAGCTTCCTTGACCCCAGCAGTTGCTCTTCTCCTTCTCCATCCTTTGCTCGTACCCTGACCCTAGCATGGTGCTTCGTTTACTTCCAGCAATGGCACCATTTATACATCCCTGCCCCACTGGAGGACCAGAGCCATGAACTCAAAGGCAAAGCCTGCGCTGTCTATGATAAGAGGCCAAAGAAGACTAACTGCAGGCGAATGATGTAGGATTCCCCTCTGTGTGCTCTGACTGTATTTTCTTACCATTGGTTAGAAAAGAGCTGCTTTGGGCCTATGGCAGGTGAAGACTGAGGCTTCTTCAGGATTACTTGAGGAGCATGCCCAGTGTTCCTGAGGTCTCAGATGAAACTGAAGGTAAAGGTGTTGGACTTTAGAATAAAGGCTGCATTGGCTACAGATTAGCAAGCAGTTTAGCTGGATTGGGACCATGCCTGCAGGCCCTGTGCAAGGCAGAGTTCAAGAGCAATGGATTAAGACACCTAGTTTCTTGGATACTTTTCACCACTTATAATTACAGACAGAGATAAATGGTTTCAGAATAGAATCTATAATCTTAACAGAAGCAAAAGAGAAAGTTCTGAAAATTTGCAGCCTAGCCAAGACTGAAAAGGCGTTAAAGAGAACAGGTCAGGGGCACAGCCCAAAGACCTTTTAGAATGGAGTTGGGGGAGTCCAGGTTGCTGGCCATGGGAGAAAGACCCCGGAGGCCTATGGAGGTCTCTGAGACCCTCCTTGTCATAGACCCAGAACTCCAGAAGGGCTGGGAGATTCCAGATGCTTCTATGTACCCTTTAGGACGTTCTGTTTCTACTGTGGTCATCTGAATTTCCCAGAGAAAACAAAAAGGAAAAAGACTAAAGCATCCAGAACTGCCTGAGAAGGAACCACCTGCTTTCAGCGTTAATGACTCACTGGGAGGCTCGGTTCAACTGTCTTTCTGGGACTGAAATGCTTTCCATGTGCGTGGCTGTGAGACACTGCCTAGTAGCTCCTGCCATCTGGAATGGCTGTTGGGTATCTCCAACGACATGACTTTCCCAACTTTTTCTAACATCTCCAGGAATCAAGTGATGACTGGATGCCTGTTTTCTCTGAATTTCAATTAGCAGCAAAACAGCTGAGGACACGGCTGGTGGGAGAGACAGTTTGATGAGAATCGTGCTGTCTGGCGTCAGGCATGGCCACGAAGCTGTCCTGCATCCTCCTCTTCCCCTTGGCCTGCTTCATTTTCTGCTGTGTGCTGGGTTTTCCTCAGCTCAGGAGGCAGGCTTTCACATCACATGTAGGTCTGGCAATGTGAAGTTCATGCAGCTGGGAAGGATCATAGCTGGGAGACTGTGCTGGGAGTATCACACATGGCTGATAGTTTCCTCATAAGAATTTTAGGGGAATACAAGATGAGGATCTTCACAGATACCTTCCTGCTTGCTTCTTGGGAGAGTAGAGACTGATGTCTTTCTGAGTGTGTGTTCACAGGGCATGGTAACAGGGGATGCTGTGTGAGAACTGCCTGGCCTGTAACAACAGGACTCAGTGCTCATGTTGCCAAGCTAGGTGATCTCCTAACCTTGTAAGCTGACATTGAAGGTAGACTTGGAGACCCAGCCTGCTACCACCCTGTTTACAAGATGACAGAGAAGCTACATAAAGGGCTAAAGTATGGTCAGAGATTCCTCTGAGAAGAGCCAGGTACTTTGCCCCTCGTGGGACAGGACGGGTGGCGTGTGTGTCTCTTTTCTAACAAGCAGAACCTTAAAAGACAATGGAGACCTTGGTATAAAAGACCGTGGGTCTGGGGCCATGATGTGTGATTCAGGAGCACAGAAAGTGCAGGTGAGGGATTCAGAGTGAGAGACACATGCAATGGAGACAGGACACCATCCTTCCAGAGGCCGGCAGGTGGGAGAGTATTGCACATGCAAAACACCAGGAAAGGGGAATTTGCCAGCCAGAAAAGTCTGCGCAGATGCACCTACCCCTTTCTATCCTCCCTGTCCACAAAGGGCCAGGACAGCCTAGTGGGCGGAGGGCAGCAGACGGCCATCCTGGGAGGAGAGTTCTACCTGAAATCGAGGTTCAGAAACGTGTTTCTAAAAGAAGTGAGTAGCTTGTCACGCTGACCGGACATCTAAACGGTAGGATAAGGCAGCTTGGGGAATTTGTTTTATTTCCCAGCCACAAATGGATGAGATTTGGTGCCTGCTGGGGATTATTTTTAGGGCAGAGTGGCCCATGTAGGGTCAGTCAGTCAGTCGGAGATACAACGTCATCCTGTGAATTGAGAATGCAGCTGTCTTCATTTCAACACGCGAGTTACATCGGTTATTTAAAAAAAGAATTTTAGCCTGAAGTGAACATCCAAAATTTTCCTTTCCATATGTAAAGGTCATTATTGTAATGCTTACAGTGTGATGGCTGTATAGAACCTGAGAACCCACAATTTATAAAAATATAATATACAATATAGTACTTACTGTAGATCTTCATAAAATATCCAAGTAATGACACCAAGGAAACATAAGAACTACTTGTTTTTATTACTGGGGAAGCTCCCCGAGTAGATTATGCTGCAGATTTTGTGGCAAGCTGTGGAGACTTAGTTTGACTTGTCCTTTCAACTTCCTCCTGTGGGAGAGAAAACGGTCCAAAGTGGTCATTTGTGTGGGGTGGTGTGGGGTGGTATATTAATTGATAAATTAATTGATTAATTACTCTTGCATGATAAAATGAGTGACATACCCCGACCTTTTGTTGTCTCTCACCTTTGCACCCAAGAGTTGGTGGGGTCAGAGCCAGTCTTGACTGGGTGGCTCTCAGGACCGTGAGGCGGTCACGTTGGCTCCCTGAAGCAAGGAGCAGCTAACTGGCTGCCTTTGCTTTTCCCCATAGGTATGGGATGGCTGTTGGGGCTTAGACATCTCTGTGCCACCATCTTGTCTTCCTTTGGGACATGCAAGCTGTCTGGGGCATGTTCTCACACTGATAAGAAAGGGACAAGAGGGAAATGGGAGAGCCTCTGAAGGCCAAGGCTGAGACCTGCTGTGCTGTCACCGGGAGTCACTTATGTGAGTTCAGAGAGAAAGGGCAGAGATGCAAGGAGTGGTCCAGAATTGGGGTTCCAAGTCCAGTCTGTCATCAGCTGGTCTCTGTGAAGTAAGGGAGGCCAGGAACTAAGTGTTGCCTCCTGGGGAGAAACAGGAACCGTTTCTTGCCTTGGATTTAATTGGTCACTCAGGCAGGGCGGGTGGAGTGTGTGCTGAGCCAGCTGGCTGAGCTAAAATCAGTATTTTCTTTTCATCCTTGCAAAGGGGTGAGGGCTAAGAGGCAGCTTTGTAATTCTGCTTCTGATTTATCTTTTGTTGTCTTGCAAACTGCAATCTCTACCACCGTTGTTAGAAAGTCCACTTCGAGTCCTGGGCGCATTCATTGGGGGCATGTTCTCGGGGCTCTGAGGGGATGATATCAGCAAGTAAAAGATGGAAAGGCTGGCTGAGCTCTGGGGTCCGCTCAAGAGAAAGACAGGAAATGGTTAAATCATTCTTTATTAAAAACCTGTGATATTTCAGGGATGGCAGGGGATAGTTTTGTGGAGCATCTGACTTAATCTTTGTCAAAACGATGCATTCGTCAACATACCCACTTAATAAATGAGCAAATGGATGCAGAAATAAGTGAGCGACCTTCCCTGGTCACACGGTCAGTGCCTGGGGTGACTGCACTTGGTGCTGTGTGCAGCCCCCATACTGAGCCACCAGCCCCCACATTTACACCACCACATCCATCCCACCGATACCCAAGAGGAGTGCGCAGGCCACCAGTCACCTTCCCAAGGTGAGACACAGATGGAGGTTAACACTTTCAGGGCCGGCTATCTCCCTATCAAGCGGAATATTGTCTCCTCAACTGAATGGAAAATCAATTCTACCCTAATTTTTTCACCGAGTTAGGAATTACCTTTCCTAAACCCCAAACATCTCTTGCGTGTGGCTGGCACAGAGCCACATTTCTCTCCTGAGACATGAAAACGGGCTCAGCATTTCACCATCTTCTGCGGGCTGAACGCAGGGTGCCGTTACCATGGCAACTGTGGCAGAATTGAGGCCACAGAGGATATTTGGGTCTTGCTGCATCTTTGACCAAAAGTTGCTGTGTGACAACAGTAGCAGAGCCACAACGGACCGTGTGTCCCTGCATAACTGGTGGTGGCATCTGGGCTTGTCACCTTCCCTTTGCAGACATGAGTCCTTCGCCCTTGGCAGTGGGTTTCACAAACAAGTCTCTAGTGAGGAAAGGGTCCCTTCTGCTTCCCCCACCGCTCCCATTACCTCCTCTCCCTTTCTCTCCCCTCCGTCCCTCCCTCCCTTATTTTCTTCCTTTCTCTCTTTTAACCTTTTTTTATTCTTTGAGAATTTCATATGTTAGTGGTGAAATATGATTGTCTCTACTCCTATTTCCCCCTTCCTCCTATTTTTACCTTTTATTCATTTTTTGAAAAACTCTTATATGTATACATTGTATTTTGATCATTTTCAACCCCTACTCCCCTCTCCAACTCTACCCCCATAATACATCTCCCTTTCTAGTTCTTGTTCTTCTCTCTCTCTCTCTCTCTCTCTCTCTCTCTCTCTCTCTCTCTCTCTTTCTCATCTATGACCCACTAACTCCAATTAGCGCTGCCTGCGTGTGCATTGGTGTGCTGCCTGTACCTGTGTGTGCATTGGTGTGCTGCCTGTACTGTGTGTGCATTGGTGTATGGCTCTTCATTGAAGCATGGGCAAGTTACAGTGGCCACTGATTTCTCCCTCAAAGCCGCATCCCCACACCAGCACCTCCACATCCCATGCCAGCAACCTACATCCACCTTCCAGCACTGTGAGGGATGGCTCCCAGAAGGCCGTCTCCTGGTGAGTTTGAGAAGGGCTCTTCTGTGTGGTGCACATTACTGTGTCTTATCTATGGGTCTCACTGTCTGTTTGGTTGGTAAACAGGAGAAATGTCCAAACCCTGTGTCAGGTGGGGAGGGAGGGGATTCAGGGCCTCCCTGACTCATGAAGAGCAGTTCCTTCTTTTCCTTCCTCTCCTGTTCTTCCCCTCCTCTCCCCTCTCCTTCTCAACCCCTCTCCTCTCTTCTTTTTCTTCTTTTGACAGGTCTTGCTATATGCCCCAGTTTCCCAAAAGCTAGGATTACAAGCCTTAGCCACCATGACCAGAAAGAAGAGGAATTTTGAGATGTCCAGTTGCAAGGCCAGCAGCAGAGGAAATGACAATACATGCATTCTGCCCTGACGATTCCTTTCTCACCAACCTGCTCTCTGAGCCACACTTCCAGGTACTTAGTACAGTAGAGGAACTGCAGGGGCCATCTCTGAAGGAGCAGTTCATTTTCTCTTTTGAGACAATGGGCAGAAACTGGAAAACAGATGAAATGATTGATAAAATTAATTGGCCTGAAAGGTGGTAATTGTTCACAGACACAGCATGAGGACGGCTTTGCTGTGGGAATTGGCCTGTGCTCCAGGATATATGAAGAAGGGCCAGGGCAGAGCAAACTCAGGGCATTTGTGGAAATTTTTTCTCATAATGCTTCATTTGGGCATGTATTTATGTATTTTTACCTTACTGGACTTTTGCTTGTATTTTATGGTTTCCAATTTTGTGTTTTTATGGTGTTTTCCCCCGTTGGGGGGTGTGTGTCTTGTGTCTTTCCTTTTTCTTTCTTTTCTCCCGGTTTTGTTTTATTCTTGTTTGTTTTTTTAATTTCTTCTCTTTTTTTGCCTATTTGCTTTCTAAAAAGAGAGAGAGAGAGAGTGTGTGTAGTGAGATGGGTGTGGGGGTGGGGAGGATCTGGGGGGAAGTGAGGGAAGGGAAACTGAGCAGAAAAATTCGTATGGAGAATTATTTTCAATAAAAGAGAATATATGATATACATACTTCCTTATTTGTGCTTTGATGTCCTACAATCTATACTTGCTGCTTTTGCAATAATTGAAAATGTCCAAGCATGGGTAGAGTCTAAAAACCCTGAAATGAGAGGCTGGGAGGAGAAGAATAGGGGAGAGAACAGGGGAGTAAAAGGACACAGGAGACATCAGGGGGGCTGAGAACCTCATAGGGAGGATAAGAAGGAGGACCGAGGGTGTGAGGGGCTGGGGAAGAAGAGCGAGAAGGAGAACCACAAAATATATTTTGTTTGAACATGTTGTAATGCTATCTAACATGTCTGCTGACTTAAAGTATTTTAAATATCTTAAGTATTTTAAATATTTTAAACATGAAAATGGAAGTCAACGTCTTCTTTCAATGCTCTCAAGATTTCAAGCCAGTTAGAGCTGGTGGCTCCTGGGGTTCCGATCTGTAGCTACCCACAGCCGTGCTGGGGGAAAAGACAAGGGAAGCCCCTCCACCCATTGTCACCATTGCCATGCCCAGACACTGCAGATGCACCCAGTTCATCCTGTGCAGTTCACAGTGGGTCCCCTTCTGCACTGAGAGGCCACCCCTTCCATCAGTCTGCCTGGGTATGACTGGAGAGGGCAGGATGGGTAAGGATCCTAGGGTCTCAGTCTGTGAACTAACATCAACTGTGTCTCTTTGTAAGTAGATTCCTTGGATGTGTGCCACCGTCACAGAAAGCACAGGGGGCATCTCAGCTGTCTAAGATGTCTGCTTTCTCACCCGGTGGTTGTGATATGGACTCTTTGGTCTTTCAGCCCTACAAAAACCGCATGTGGAAGTTGACAGAGAAATGTTTCACATTGCTTTATTTAGAGGTTAAGGCCACACAGAAAGTGCCCTTCTGTTTTCAAGATTTGTTTGTTTTTTTTTTTTTTTCATGTGGTTTTGAACTGGCCATCTTCTGTAAACAGATCGATCGGTGCCCAGCCCAACTGTCATTACAGAGAAGTCATTCAGCAACTGAGGGAAACAGATGCAGCCAACCACAGCCAACCACTAGGTGGAGTCAGGGAAACCCTGCAGACAAGGAGGAGGAAGGATTACAGGAACCAGAGGGCTCCAGGACACCAGGAGAACATGGCCCACAGAGTACACTAAGCATGGCTCATAGGGACTCACAGAGAATGAATATATTATGGTTGTGTAGCTTGGTGTTCTTGTGGGACCCCTAACAGTGGGAGAGGGGGCTGTCTCTGACTCTATTGCCTGCTCTCGGGACCCTTTTCCTTCTCCTGGGTTGGCTCATGCAGCATTGATATGAGTATGTGTGCCCAGTCTTATTGTAATTTGTTATATCGTGTTCGGTTGATGTCCCTGGAAGGCCTGCTCTTTTTAGGAAGGGAAAATGAGAAGTGGGTCTGGGGGAGAGGGGAGGTGGTGGGGAATGGGAAGCAGTGGAGGTGGGGAACCACAGTGGGAATATAATATCTGAGAGAAGAAAAAAAGCAGAAAAAAAGTAAGAATCATGAGATGACGTCATCCAGGTGGGCTCTCAGTGGCATTATAAGAATCCATAGAATACATTACTTCTTGTGCATAGGTGTGCAGGTGTGTATGTGTGTGTGTGTGTGTGTGTGTATGTGTGCATGCATATTCCATGTGAGCACAGAACCTATGGAGGCTGGTGCGCCTGTGTGTGCATCCATGTGTGTGCATCCGTGTGTGTGTGCATGTGTGTACCCCATGTGAGCATAGAACCTGTGAAGGCTGTAGAAGGTGATTTTCGGATGCCCAATGTGGGTTCTGGGAACCGAACTCAGGTCCCTTGGAAGAGCAGCAAGTGCGTTCGCCTGCTGAGCCATCTCTCCAGCGCTTCTACTCTTCCTCTCTAAAGTGTGGGAGTTCTGTTCCGCGGAAGGAAACATGGCTCTTTGTGTTGTGTCCGCTCTAGCTGTTCATGGTGGGGGAGGCAGAGACGCTCTTGCTCCGGGAGACATCTCAGTCCTGGATACAGTCACATTCCGTGCATCTGCGGAAGAAGAAACACAGATCAAATACATAAAGGGAGGCAGAAAACGGTAGTAATGAAGGGCCTTGGGCCAAAAGCACCACTAAAATAAGAGCATGGAAGAAAATATATTTAACCATCTTCACGTCTTTTTGTTGGTGATATTAAAAAAAAAACTACCATGCAGTACACACATTAAGAAAATTATTTTAAAACTCAGCATCATTTGAGGGACATATGTGGTGCCAGATCACAATAATCACAAGGCAGCCTCACAAAGACAAAGCTAATTCCACAGCTGCAAGTCAACCCGAGTTTTCTGAAAACAAGCTGTCTTTCCAAAGTTTCCTTTAAATGTGGTCTGGTCCGTAAGCGTGTATGCATTGGATTAGACAAAAAACAGGAGGAACAATTGAACTAGGTGGTGGTTTCTCCATTAAATCCTCAGAGCATTTATATGTTGTATAAGATCATCCATATTCCCGAAGTCGTACAGTTAGTTAAACGCGATAGGTTGGAATTAAAAACAGGTTCCATGTAGAGGGATCCCTAGTGACTTGAGAGTTTCCCATTTACTTAGCCTACAAGGTTGGGGTAAATCTCTTGCTTAAATCCATTGCACAAGCATCACTTCGTGACTGCTTCTGGTCCATCTGCCTGGAATTACTGTCAGGAAAGAGGCACTCCTGGTGGGATTCAGTGGGGCTGTGCCTATGCCATTAGCTGGGCTGAGAATTCTGCCGTTGGCATCTTCAAAGCTCTCATCTCTGAAGGCGTAAATCAGAGACATCTATTTTCCTTAAGAGTTTTCACGTCACACTGTGTTTTGCTGGTGCCTCAGGGTCCTTCACGTTTAGCCTGCAGCCAGTCCAACGTGAAGAGAAGCCAAGCATTCAACTAAACCATATTTACCATGTCCAATACAGGACCCCAGAGCAGCTGCCCTGTGACCCTTGCCTCTCACTGCATGGACGATGCTTAGGTGCCAGGCATGGCCACGCTGAGACTGTGACAGCCACCATCTAGTCTTGGTGTGGAAATCTCATTTAATTCCTACATTTTCCACAAAGGTGAAGTCTGCCATCAGATTCCTCATTTTAGTGGTGAGGTAACGGTGGGACATTCAGAAGTTTGAAGATAAAACATCTTCACAGTGGCATAGACAGTTTTATAAGCTAGTTTTGTTTCTTTTCCCAGGTATATAAGTTGAGCCCAGTAAGTCAGGCTTAGAGACAGTATTTTAAAGAAACAATTACACTCATTAGAGGTCTTTAGGGTGGACCTCAACCAGCATGACTGGAGCATCAGAGATGAGGACACAGGCATGGGGCAAGACCATGTGAAGACACAGGCAAAGATGGCCATCAGCGTTGGAAACACGGGTCTCAGGAACCAGCCATGCATGCAGCTGGATACTGGGTTTATGGGCTGCAGAATTATGACCAAATGATATTTTACTCCTCCAGTTGTGGTACTTTGTCACAGTATGGCAAGCATTCTAGTGCACAGAGGGCCCTGCCTCGCTGGCTTACATCAGTCAGTTATCATGGCTGGCCTTCTCCTTTCTATAGGTGAGATGCAGACTTGTCTCCGTGAGAGTCGGAGGGTGCAGAGATCACACCTTTATTATTGTGGGAAGTAGTTTCTCTATGCAAAATCATTTGCGGAAGTCCCTGTGACAGGGCCAAGTTAGGGCAGGCTAAAGGACATCTTCAGTGGCAACAGGTAGGAAAGAATACAGTGGTCACAAAGCACTTGCTAAACTTGTCACACCAAGAGGTGGCCTGGGCTGGGCAGTACTGAGAAAGAGAATAGATCAGTATTTCCATCTGTGTCTCTGTGTGGCATACAGCTAGCTGGACAGAGAACATTGGTACTAGCAGATAAGCGACATCCATGGACACCTTTGTGTTATTTTAGGGTTTTAATTATGTAATTATAAATACATAAGGAGGCCGGGCGGTGGTGGCGCACGCCTTTAATCCCAGCACTCGGGAGGCAGAGGCAGGCGGATCTCTGAGTTCGAGGCCAGCTTGGTCTACAAGAGCTAGTTCCAGGACAGGCTCTAGAAACTACAGGGAAACCCTGTCTCAAAAAAAAAAAAAAAAAAAAAAAAAAAAAAAAAAAAAAGAAAGAAAGAAAAAAAAATAAATACGTAAGGAAAGATTTGAAACAGGCATCAGAATGCACTTGCTCAGTTCACTGGTAACGAAACCTGGGGGTCATCTAAGAATTGTGAAGGGGCACTGAACGTGTGTGTCATCGTGAAGTGACAGCTATGCGTGGGTGTGGCAGGGGACCCCACCATCTCAGTACCCACCACCACCAATTCACTATTGCTGCCTCATTCAGAGTGGAAATGTGGGTACACTGAGTGACAATGAAAGTACTATTTGTCCTCGTCGTTTTTTCCATTTAAGTCCACAGTCAGGCTTTAAGCCAAGCTTCTTGATCTTTGTCACTCTGGGTTTCATCACGGTCTCCAAAATCTAACTCTAGCTGAAAATCTTCTCAGCCCCTCTGGGAAACAAACAAATAAAGCAAATGTAGGACCAAGTGACCCAGCAACTTGACTTGGGTCCTCTAGCGGTCCCTTTCAGCCTCTTCATCAGTGAGCCACATCCTTCTGTGAGGCAACACAAGTCCTCTACCAGAACCACAGCGCCAACTGCATCGAAGCATGGAATGGTTGCTGAAAAGGTAAAGTACTAAACATGCCTGAGTCACGTGGCCATGGCCTTTGTGTCCCTTGGGCGGTTACTCACCTCCTGGCTGGTGACCTGGAGTCCCAGGAAGCTGAACTGGAAGAGTGCGGTGACTGTCAGCTGATCCCTGCCTCCCACATCCACCCACAGCTGTTCCAGACTCCTACACCTGCCCACAGCTTTTACCCACCCCCACCCACTCCCTAAGTCTGTCCCTATTGCAGGAACCTGTACCAAGTGATCCTGCTGTCAGAGGGCTCAGTGTCTCCCATGGGGTCCTGTTGTATGGCAGCTGCCCCGGGGTGCGCTCGAGTGCCCGTCCTCTTTTCTCCGGCTTAGGGTGGGGTATGAAGCCCTGCCAGAATCTGAGCAGTTGCTGTGCTGTGCTCTTGTACCTCCCTGGCCTTGAGAACCGGGAGACTAAAGAATGCCCTTCCTCTATCGGTGACCCACCCTCAAGTAGTCTGTTACAGCAATAGAAAGCAGAGCAGGAGACCTCGAGGAGGAACCTCTTCTTTCTCCTTCCTGAGCTGAGTCCTGCGTGCTACTAGCTCTCCAGAATGTTCTGCAAGAGTCCCTGGGCTCTAAGCATCCGGGGAAATGTAGGAAGAAGGGAGACTAAAGTATGGTTGCTAATATTGGAAAATGTCCTCGGTGTTATGTCCGTGACAACAGCCGTATCTTGTGTAGCCACACACCCCTACTACCATCTAGATATTCCATCCATTTCATTTATTTATATTCATTTTATTTCAAATCATTCAAATAAAAGTGACCCCCTCCTGTCGCCCTGACAATACCTCTCATAAGACAGTCCGCTGAGAAGTGGCTAGAACTCATTGACATCAAATGCTGAGAAAGGCATCATTCACTTTCGCAGCCCTGGGCTAAACGCTGCATGTTTGACCAGCTCTCTGGTGGTCTGTAAAAGGGACATAGTGTCCTTCAGGATGGGGAGATGAGGGTGGGGAGGGTTGGGTTGTCATCGGTTGGACGGTGACCGGATGTCTACACCAAGAGTCCATGGGGAAGGTTGTGAAGTCTTTACTGTGGTCACAATGACCCTTCCTGTAAATAGGATTTGCTCTCTGGATAAGCAAACTGTAGGGCTGCTCCAGGTCTGACCCTGGGGACACAGGCTGATGGCGGGGTACCCTTTCCATTGCACACAGGTTCCGCAACACGATTCTGTAGATTTTCCAAGACGTATGATGACACGCACACTTTGCATTGCTTAAACCGTCTGTGAACAAACCTTTTATTAATCTCAGTGAGGTGAAACTGACTCGCAATTAATCCCTCAAGAGCCCGGGCTTAATGGTGAAGAAACAAGTATTAAACCCTTATTTCTAGGGAATGTCCTTTTCTGAGATAATATTTGACTTCATCAGTGATAGATAACCTTCTACCCTAACTATGACTATTCTTATCCCCTGATCTTACATATTTTTTTTAAATTATGAAACAAACTCTTCTAGCAATGGATAAGAACCATGCAGGCTGGTGGCGAAATGACTGGCACCAGGCCAGCGCCATTAGCCAAAGCTAAACGACAAGAACATGTAATGAACTGACTTAAGAGACTGTAAGTCTTTTGATTCAATTAGTGCATACTCAGTGGACCTACATACGGCTGCCAGTGGCTTTATACCATGTCTACAAATTGCATAACATTCATTACCTAAAGAAGTTGAAGCTGAGCCTAGGAAGATGACTTAGCCAGTCAAATGCTTGTGCCAACATGAGGGCCTGGGCTAACCCCCAAATCCCACAGAAGAGGCTGGGTGTGGCAGCATGAGGGCCTGGGCTAACCCCCAAACCCACAGAAGAGGCTGGGTGTGGCAGCATGCATCTGTAACCCTAGTGCTGGTTTGGAGCAGTCCCAGGTGGCTCTCAGTGGCTTACTAGTCATCCAGTCTAGCTTACCTTGTGGTCTCTAGGTACACAGAGACCCTGTCTTAGAAAATGATTTAAAGAGTGATTGGGAAGACACCAACTCAAGCTCTGCCCTCTACACGTGTACGCATACACACATACACACACACACACACACACACACACATAATCAAAAAGCAAAGTAGAGATTAATTATGCTTCCTTTGAGTTCCAGGACCTAGTGACTCACTCCCAATAAATGACTGCTGCTTATGACATTGGGTTACCTCATAAAAAGTCCCACATCAGCTTTGCTCCCTTGGGTCATCATCCTGAAGGAAGACAGTAGGGTGGTCCAAAGCCTTAGCACCTGCTCTTGGAGGAGACTGTGTATTGGGACTGTGCATGTTTGCAACAGCCATAGCGTGCCACCTCATCAGCTGGTCCTCCTGCGTTAAGATTCATCCATCTGTCCATTCATCCATCTATCCATCGGTCTGTCCACCTGTGTGCCCGTCCATCCATGCATCCGTCCCTCCATCCATGCATCCATGCATCCATCCATCCATCCATCCATCCATGCATCCATCCATGCATCCATCTGTCCATCCATCCTTCTGTTCATCTATCTATCTGTCTGCCCATCTATCCATGCATCCATACATACATCCATGCATCCATACATACATCCATGCATCCATGCATGCATCCATGCATCCATCCATCCATCCATCCATCCATCCATCCATCCATCCATCCATCCATCGGTCTGTCCATGTATCCATCCATGCATCCATCCTGCATTCAAGCATTGTTACTGCAGACTCACCCTGCATAGTGCTGCAATGCAAGAGGGACTCACACAGAACTATCCTAGCAAAACTTTCTTGGATTGTTACCCCCCCACCTTCGCGCCCAGATAATGTGGTGACAGAGGGCCAAAGAGAATGAGTGATGATGTAAGGTATGAGAGAAATGAGTTCTATCCCCGTTCTCATCGCGCCGATCCCATAGGGCCTGGGGAAAGGATATTGAAGTGGGAGAACCAGGCTGCCTGTCCTGATGCAAGTAAATGTGTTTTTACTTCAGAAGGGTAGCAGTGTTAGATCCTGACGTGATTGTCCTGAGCAAGATTTATTAGGGCTTGCTGTGACAGTGGAGGCTATGGATGAGCATAGCCTAGGACAGAGCTCAGAGCTTGGCTACTGGCCATTTCTGCTGCTGCTGGGTCCTGAGGGGAATTAATTCCACAGACACGGAGAGCCAACACCCTCAGATCAGACCAGTTTTGTCTGTGTGTCTGAATGCCGAAGCTAATGGAGAGCCAACACCCTCAGACCAGACCAGTGTTGTCTGTGTGTCCGAATGCTGAAGCTAAGGCATACCAATACAAGGGAGAAAGGGTATTTACTATGCTCAAAAGAGGGTCTGACCCTCGAAGGAAAGTGGGATGGTATGAAGAGGAAGTCCCCAGGAAAGTCTCAAGCAACAGTAAAAACAGCTGGAGAATTTTCTAGGGAATGTAGCTGAAATCAGGGCAGGGTCATATCAAGGGATTTGGATGTTGTTAGAAAAGATGACAAGGAAAAAATAAGATATGGAAATGCCCTCAACAAGGAAAAAAATAAGATATGGAAATGCCCTTCAACAATACTTACCAAAACCCAAAACTTAGGGAAATTCATATCTGTTTACTTGGTAATGGATGCTTTAAAAGCAGAAAAGTTTCCTTGTAACCTAATAGCCTAGCAGGAAGAGGTGTGTCTATGACGCAGGCTCCAAGAAGATTCCCAGTCTTAGTGTCTCTTCATCCCACCGGGCTCAGTTTCCCCATGGATCCTGGCTTCGTCTCATCTTCCCAGAGGATCCGTCAGGAGCCTCCTGAAACACCCAGCCTTGATCTTCACCCACAGGAGCCTCGTGTCCATCTGTGCTCTCAGAGGGTGCCTGGGCCCCTCCAGGAATCAACACATGGCAAGTTCTTGAGCAAACTAATCCAGAGCAGATGGAAACAAAGTGCACAATTGAGAAGGGAGGGGGAGAGACCCACGATGACAGAGCGTATTTGGCAGGAGTCTGAGAAGTTCTATGCTCCATCACCAGTGTGATGGAGCCTGGGGATTGGATCATTGCTTTTTATTTCATTTGATTCTCTTGAGAGGAAACCTGAGCTGTACACCACGCAGAGAGAGCCTGAGTTTTGTGTTGATGAGCCAAGGCTTTGAAACCAGCAGACGCCACTGACTCCTGGGTTTCTATTTGTGGTGTTTGAACATTTGTAACCCTCCGTTTTCTCACACACAGCGCGGGGATGGATGGGGTGCTGAGACTGGGGTGTGACCATGCTGTACGATCCATCACTCTGTGTCCCCCCAAAGCATCACACTCCCCAAGAAGACATAGACACTGAACGCTTTCAACAGACTGGCCTGTTGCCATGTCTGTGGGGCATTTTATTGATGGTAATTATTGTAGGAGGGTTCAGCCCGTCATGGGCAGTACACCTCCTAGGCGGGTGAGCTTGAGCCGCGTAAGAAAGGCAGCGTGGGAGGGAATGAGTGAGCAGCATTGGCTCCCTGGTATCTGCTTCAGCCCCTGCCTTGAGCACTTGCCCTGGTTTTCTTCGCTGATGGGCTATAACCCTTTCATCCACAAGTTGCTTTGGGTCATGCGGTTTATGACAGCAAGAGAAAGCAAACTACGGTATAGGGTTAACTGTGACGTCATCTCCTAAGTACGCCTCATCGTCTGCTTGTCTGCGCTGCCTGTTTTTCATTCCCTCGCAGAGCATCATAACTCAGTATCTCAACACGGATCTTTAACTTCTAGTCCACATTCCGCCTTCCCACAGAAAGATTTGTTTAAACAGTGCAATTCACATCAATACATACCACTTCTGACATTCCGGAGGAGGGGTTCTGATGAGCACCAATTAAAGAAGAAAGGCCCAGCCATCGGCGTCTGATGTCCAGGCAAGCTGAACTATGTCACAGAGGCACCATGTTCCATTTCGTTCACTCAATAGACAAGAATAAGAACAAGGACTTATAGACTCATTTAATACTGGAAGTGACATTTTCCTTGGGATGCTCTTGTGTGGCCATGACTGGTATAGGGCAGATGACTGAAGACTAGGTCTTGTAGAGATATTCAGAATGGGTGAACTGTGGGCACCAATTTTCCCAGTCCCCAGATACTCTGTGGTGAGACAGGGAAAGGAGATCTAAGCTGCCGTGACCCTTTAGGAATTAGAAAATTACCCAGCCTTTGTAATTCCCCTTTGCAAGAGGGGAAAAGCGCAGGACACATTTCTCAAGAACTAGGGGCTGTACAGAAACATGGCTTCAGAGTCAGGAAGCTTGGTTCAAATCCTGCCTGTTTCTTACAAGTTATTCCTTGAACAAACCATGTAATGCGCCAGAAGCTAAGACTGTTTCTCTGGGGAAAATTGAAACGATACCTGTCAACTGGTGGGATAAGTGTGTTCTAGGGACAAACTGACCTATGGTGCACGAACAGTTTCTCGTTCTGTGAGTGTGTCATCAGTCATGGTGTAGAGCCACCAGACTAGCTTGTGTGACCAGATGCTGCTGTCATGGAAACCGCGATCCTTAGGGAATGACTTCTAGGGTCTACTACAGGCCATGAAGGAACTGAGTCCCTTTGCTATGGGGGCCATCATAGTGTCCCAAGGGTGTTTTCATAACAGAAACATAGTGATGTGGGGTTCCCCTGTATGCTGGGAATACCACTGGTTAATAAAAAAATAGTCATGAGCCTGTGTAGGGAATAAAGGTAGGTGGGGAAAACTAAACTGAATGCTGGGAGAAGGAAGGCAGAAAAAAGAAAGAAGCCATGGAGCCCCACTGGAGACAGATGATGGAACCTTGCTGATAGCCATGAACCTCGTGGTGATGCACAGATTAATGGAGATGGGTTAAATTAATATGTAAGAGTTAGCCAATAAGAAGCTAGAGCTAATGGGCCAAGCAGTGTTTTAAATAATATAGCTTCTGTGTGATTATTTCGGGTCTGAGCTGCGGAGCTACCAGGAACACACTAACAGCTCCTTACTACAACATAGCGTCTTCCAAGACCATCTATACCAAACCCTGGGGTCTGAGTCTGAGGCAGTAGAGGGTGAACTAAGCTTGGCTAACATCTCTTCTTGTTGCTAGCGGTTTGCTGGCAACCACTGGTGCCCTTTGTCTGGTGGCAGCAGCGTTCTCATCATGGACTGTCTCCATTGTAATGTCTCAGTCTATGTGTCCGCTTTTCAGAAGAAAAGGACAGGGCTGACACCACAAACCTCATCTTAAGTTGCTGTGTCTGAACAATTTTATTTTCCACCTTGAGATACTGGGGTGGTACTTTGATATGTGTTTTCATGGGAGACACAGCTCCATTCTTAATAGCTGTGTCCCAGAGTTGAGAGGCAAGACTTTGTTTCTGGGTTAAGAGCATCTTCCTTGGGATGCATTCTCTTGCCTCCAGCCCTAGGTCTGACCATCTCTCTGATATCTGCTTGGGCTCACAGACACAGTAAGAGAGCTGGGAGTGGCCTGACCCAGTGACTTTGGGAATTTTTATTACTTGTATTGATAACAACAAAAAAGGTCAGACTTGTGCTTGGGATGTCATTTCCTAAAGTTACACTTATTTGTTTATTTATTTATTTATTTATTTATTTATTGTGTATGTGTGAATGTTCACTCATGTGCCATGGTATGTGCAGGTGGAGGTCAGATGATAGCTCATGGGGTTTGGTTCTCCCCTTCTGTCATGTGGTATCCAGGGTTCTAATCTAGACCACCAGGCTCGGTGAAGAGAAAGCCCCCTTATGTGATGAGCCATCTCACCAGTCTAAGACATAACTTCACTCTTTCAAAAATTACATTTGTTTGTGTGTGCTGGGAATGGAACATGTATGTATGGCACTCTGTGTGTGTGCTGTTTCCTTTACTGTGTCAATCACAGGAACTAAACTCGGGTCATCAGGCAAGTATTTTTGTTTGCTCAGCACACTGGGGATGTAGGTTAGTAGTAGACCCTGATTTGATCCCCAACATCATGCATGTATGCACGCATGCACGCATGCATGTGCACGCATGCGCGTGCGCACACACACACACACACACACACACACACACAGAGAGAGAGAGAGAGAGAGAGAGAAAGAGCAAGCAAACTAACTTTTAGTTGTTTTTATTATTGGTACTAGATTCGCTATAGACAGTAGAAGCCTTTATTACCAACACCGACTCCCAGGGCCAGTTCCTTCCACTGCCCTGCCTCTGATAAGCCGTCTCTAGACCTTCCCTTATTTGCCTCAATTTACTAATGAGAAAGTGCAATTTTTTTTCCTCCTTCCCTATGAAAACATTTTACCCAGTGTCCTTCCAAATGAGCAAGCCAGCCAGGACGCGCTTGTTGAGAGAAAGTTCCCAAGACTCACAGAGACCAACGCAGAGCAGCACGGCCTTTTGCAGACACCCTGGGATAGCTTAACAAGCCCACCCCAGGGTTGCTGACCTGTCTGTGGGTTGTACTTTTTATGGCCTAAGTATTTATTATTAATTAGAGATTCAGACCCTGAGGCTGCTTTGGCTCACAGCGCAGAGGGAAAAGAAGCTCCCATTGGTCGTCAACCCAGCAATCTTCTCCCATTTTCCCCTTAAGTGCATGTAAATGCCCAGTTCCTTAAAATACTACTTTAATCAAATTTTCCATCTTAGTGGGTCTGTAATTAATGTGAGAATACATCTTTGTCACCAGTCAAACTGTGCCAATCAGCAGAGAAAGCCTGTGGTTGGGCTGCGGCCCAGTTCCTAGTGCTGGTAGCTTCTCTTCCCTGGAACTGTTCATTGTCCCAAAGCATGCATGGTGGACGCATGGTCATTTCCCCTTTAAAGACGTTTTTATTTCTTCCCATTCCTCCTTTATCTGAATTAAAGTTCCCCAATTCCTGTTCTCATTTCTGTACTCTGTCTGAGAAAAGAGAACAAGGGAAAGCCAGAAGGGAAATTTATTCACATACACGCCCGACTCGCTTGCAAGTAGCTGTTGAGTAGAAGCCATGGTGGTGGCATCTTCAGGACAGCAATGTCGCATGTCCACAATGGCCCTGTCTATGGGGCTTGTGGTACTCAGAACAGAGGAGGATCGTGGCCTCAGACTGGTGATAAATCTAGGAAAGACACTGAAGTTGTTCAATCTCCCTGGGCCCTTTTCTAAGGTCCCCAAGTACACAGACACACTTCTCCGCTCTCCCCTCCCCTCCCAACACAGAATAGAAGCAATGGCAGCAAACGCCCTGTTAAACTAAAATCAAAACGTGTTTCGTGCTCCTAAATTGGTCATTGCTCCCTGTGCTTCCAGATGTGGGCTCTGTGGGGGGTTAGGATGTAAGATGGGGTGTGTGTGCTATGTGTCCCACAGTAAAGAGAGTTACAAACCCAGTTGCTTTTCTAAAGGCTAGAAAGGAATCCTCTGGAATCCAGCAGCAATTTAGCAAGGTCTCTCTCTGTAGCAGGACTGCTTTGGCGAGACCTATGGTGGGGTTCCCATCAGGCACCCCTTCTCTAAGGAAGGGCAGGAGTCCTCTCCCTTAGAGAGAAAGTCTATAACAGAAGTAGCTGAGACCTTATCTTGTACCCTGCCTGGGCTCTGGCTTCCCACCGGGATACTGGCAGATGCCACTGAAGCTGGGCTTGGAGCATGTCCACCAGGCAGCCATCCCTTCTCTCTTGGTGCCCTGCTTTTGCTGTGAGAAGAGTTTGCTTCGCCAGCACTGAGGTCCTGGGAGGGAGCCCTGGGTTCCACCATCGTGCAGGCATCAGAGCAAACCGTTGTTATCGTCCACCTCTGAGGTTCACTAGTAACCATCTTTGTAGACACATGGAGGTGATGTCGTTGGCCAGAGCTTTGATGGTAAAATGGAGACTCTTGCCTGCTGCCTGTTGCCTGAATCTGCTCTCCCCTGCTGTTGGCCCAGGCAGAGAGGGCCTCAGGTGTCCCTGTGGAGCAGGGCTATGCAGCAGGGGCCTGCCTGGCTGTTCAAGATTTACCGTCTGGGTTGTCAAGCAAGACTGACAGCCTGGACAGATAAAGAACCGAGATTCTGTGTGATTGAGGGTTTTTTTTTTTTTTTATTACATAGAAGCACTGAGAGAAGGTGCCAAGTCTTTGGGTGCTGGGTCACACAGGACGACTTGGGAAGCAGCCTCAGGTGTTTTACAGCCTGCAGCTGCACCGAGTAGGAATGAGGCTGCCTGCCTGGGCACCATCCAGGACCCTAGGAGGAAAAGACTCGGGTGAGTTCTGGAGAAGGGGAGGCCAGTAGGAGAGGGAGAGAGAGGGAGGGGGAAGAGGGAAGGAAAGAAGGGGAAAGAGAGGGAGAGGAGGATGGTGTGGGGGAGGGGAGGGAAAGGGAAAGGGAGTGAGGGGGAGAGGGGGAGAGGGAGAGAGGGGAAGGGGAAGGAGAGGGAGGGAAGGGGAAAGAAGGGGAAAGAGAGGGAGAGGGCGATGGATGGGGAGGAGGAGAGGGAGAAAGCAGAAGTAAGCTAAGTACGTTAGTTATCTATGTCTTCTGCTGAACTGCGTATTTGAATGTTCCATTGCCAGAAGTATCTCCAGATTCAGAGCTGCAAGGAAACTTTCAAATGCCAGAATAAAACCCTCCAAATATATAAAGTGTTCTGACTTCATTTGTTAGGACCGAGATAACCAAAGTCCCTTTCAGTATCACGGTGGATGTAAAGTCATGATTCAGGAGAAACGGTTGCTTCTGCAGGATTTAATTGTTGTTATCATAAAAAGCTGTTGCTGACAGGGCCTCTCTGAGTCAGTTTCTTCCAGACCAGAGACTCTAGTTGCTTTAAACTTCTTGAGAAATATTATTATTTTTTTTTTACTACTTTTGGGGAAAGTAAGACCAATACAAATTTTAGTGAGCATTTGCTTAAGGGCACATGAAGTCTTGTCAGTGTTAAGGCAAAGCATGCGTGTTCTGGGGGAACTCTCCATGTTCTGTGTCATGCCCACCACTGGCCTGAGATGTCCTTCCTGTGGATAGGCAGGTCACATACTTCGGCTCTTCTCTGATTTGAACTAAATATTTAAAGGATGTGTGCCTGTGTGGGGGGGGGGTGATTTTGTTCATACTTCATTCTTCAATTTGTTTTCATTCAGAAACCTATCCTAAAAACCAAAACAAAACAAACAAAAAAAAAATACACAGGGGCTGGAGAGATGGCTTAACAGTTAAGAGCACTGGCTGCTCTTCCAGAGGTCCTGAGTTTAATTCCCAGCACCTACATGGTGACCCACAACCATTTATAGTGAGATCTGATGTCCTCTTCTGGTGTGAAGGTGCACATACAGATAGAGCACTCATATACCTGAAATAAAAAAGAAATATAAAAGAAAAACCCAAGCCAAATTAAAGCAGAACAAAATAAAAAACAAAACAAACAAGCAAAAAAAAAAACAAAACAAAACAAGGAGAGTTGAATCTTTGTCTTAGTTGAAGTCCTGAAATCATTCACCAAACCTGTTATTATTTATCAATATGTTATATATTAATCCAGCATCACTTCGGCTTGGGTTTCATCATCAACTCTATCCCTGCTTCCCTACTTCAGGTTGAATTCCTCCTTTCATTCTCTATTGTATTCTCTTGGCCTACATTCGTCTCTCCTTTGAGTTGTTTCACATACTGTGTTCGTCTTTCTGGAGTCTTTGCTTGCCGTGCTCAGTGGGGGAATGAGTCCTAGTAGGGCTGGGTGTCCTTTCTCTGTGAGATCCTAGCTAAAGCCAGAGGCTCCACCGTGAATCTCTGCTGGGACATTGTCAGGCATTGTCCCAAGTCAGCTCAGGCCTCCCGCCTGGGTCTACTGCTTTCTCTGTGAGCAGGGGCGCTCTCCACAGGTCCTTGCTCAGCACACTGCTTCATCTGTTAATTCTGAAGAGCAGCACCCCCTCCCCATCTCTTGTTGGTTTTTTAAGGTGATCTACAGAAGGATAAAAATATACTTCTTTGCAGTTAATCATCACTTACAGGTTTCTACATTTCTTTAGAAATGGGATTATGCAAATGGGGAGAAAAGCAAACAACTCTATTGAAGGTATCTTTACTTAGGCAAACTCACTGGCTGCCTTAGCGAAAGCTGTGACGGGCCTATTCTGAACAGTAAAGCAAATCCCACACTCAAGTTGGTAATTGTGACAGCACTTGCAGTGACTGTCTCTTAGGATGGAGAATTTAATTGCATCTAGAAACATGCACACACACATATATGTTACTAAATCCTTTTCTAGCAACAAGAGTAAATGGTTTACCCAGCTCCTCAGTGCATGTGGAAGACTGTACTACATCATGAAAGACGGCGTTGTGTGCTGCAACAGGTCAGGGAGGAAAAGCAATCCCAGGTGTGGGCTTTCTGTCCAGGATGCTTGCACAGTAGCTTGGAATGCCGTTGCTGAGAACAACTTCTCCTTAGCGAATGCCAAACAGACAAAGCACACACAACCAGATAGACATGGTGACTGTGTAAGTTTTGTTACAGCACAGGGGAAACAGGGACTAGAGATACAAAAGACTTGAGAAGCAATATCTACAAAAATCCTAGCCTGGACAATTGAATCAGCAGGGAAATGCAACCAAATATATGGAATTTCTATTTGTGTCAGCCGTATGATATGAAGAATAAGAAAATTTCAGCATGATTTTTTTATATGTAGTATTTTTCTCTCGCTTTATAGTGTTTAAGCACCTCCAAGTTATTTAAATGTACCTGGGTGTTGTAAGGAGGCCGCTTGTTGGTTCCTAGCCCAGCGTGTAGCCATGCTCACCCTCCCCAGCCCCGTGCCTAGCCATGCTCACACTCCCCAGCCCCGTGCCCAGCCATGCTCACACTCCCCAGCCCCACGTCAGTAGCTTATAACTGGTAAGATGCACAGAAAAGCAGTCCATCTATTTACAACATAAATCTCTCAACATATGACAATTCTTTTTGGGGGGGTATTGTGTGTGTGTGTGTGTGTGTGTGTGTGTGTGTGTGCATGTGTGTGCAAGCACGTGTGTCTGTACCTGTGTGGAACTCAGAGGTCAATGTCAGGGTCTTCCTCTACTGCTGACCTCCTTGACTTTTGATTCAGGTCTCACTGAACCTGGAATTCTTAGGCCCTCTCTGCCTTCACCTCCCAGTGCTGGGGTTAGGTATGTGCATGACCACCCTGCTCTGCCTATAGGTGCTTGGATTCCAACTCAACTCCTCATGCTTGCACTGAAACTAGCTTACTTGCTGAGCTATCTCCCTAACCCCAGGTTCTTTTTTATCTTCTAAAGTCACAGTTTAGATAGAACCCACTTGTGGTTTTTGCCTGCAGTAGACAAAATAACAAGGAGCCTTTCGCAATCTCTCATGGAATGTATTATGTCTGCTCAAGGTTCCCCCATCCCTAGGGCCTTCGCCAAGACCCCAGGCTCACTGTTAGTGTTTCTTAAGTGGCTGCCAGCCCTTCCATTAACAATCCCAAGTTGGAAGGGAAACTTCATTCACATAAATATTCTCTGGGGTTTTCTCTCTTTCTGAAAGGCTTCTCTGAATGGCTTTTATCCCCATTTTAATTTTACAAGAATCACGTGGCTATCGCCAAGTACAAGTGCAGAGTTTTGTTAAATCCTAAGGCCATTTTCGGACTTGCAGGATAGCATTAGAAGCTGCAATGAGAGGAAAACGAGAAGCCACAGCAGGCAGAATTCATAGAAGAAATGAGGTAACCCTTCTGGTAATGGAGATTATTCACAAATGGGCTGAGCGAGGGTGCAGCACCATTGGCTGGGAGTCTGGAGGCTCCCTGAGGGACTCATCAACCTGAGCTCAGCAGGTCGCACTCATTGTCACCAGCCTCATGGTCACCACCATTGTAGTTCAGGCTGTTCTGTTAAAAACAAAACAAAATCAGAGAGTCACAGTGGAAGGTTTTGGTGGGAAAAGTGATGGACTTTGGTCTTGTGACTTGTGTTAAGGTTACCGTAGGTCTGAGGTTTTGCTAAAGCAAATCAACCCTTTCAAATTTTATGATAAAAAAGTTGGGCAAGACTTTGTCTTTCTTACACAATTATTGTGAAGATTAAATATATGGCTACCTAGTGTTCCTTTAATAAATGTCCTCTCATTTATCCACGTTCTTCTAGCGTTATTCAAGGTACAAAAATGGCCTGAGCCCCTAGTATGTGTCTTTACTTAGGAAGATGCTGGAGAAATAACGAGGGACATGGAAACCTCCAACTAAAGAATCATGTCCTTGTGGGACTTCCCCTAGAGGAGTCCGACTCTAGTGAGACATTAAATATCAGTTCTACTGTCAGCTGCTGCAAAGAGATTGTTTAGCATAGCAGGGTATGTAATAGAGACTTCAGGAGGCCTCTCTCTCAGGAAACTCAAGTTGTGTGGAGACCCAAAGAGTAAGGAGGGCCATAATTTTGAACAGCATATACAAAGTTGACCAGGGGCCCAAGGTATCCTGGGAAATAAAAATGGCCTTGAAGAATGTCACAGGCTGGAAAGCAACAGTTGGTTGAGCCTCGTGGTGAAAGACACCCACACACGCTCAGATTAGCACCCAACGCTCAAGACCCGGGGCCGTACCACCCACCATGGGCACGGTCTGTGGACTCAGACCACAGCTGGTGATTGATTGGATTTCCTTTAATGGGCACTCAACGCGATTATTCAAAATAACCAGATCATAAACAATTATTTCAGTTTTCTTAAGAACACATTAGCTTGATGATAGCAATAATTGGGAGAGATGGCCCAGTTAATTGACTTAGCAGAAAATGGGTTTCCCTGTGTATGCAGAGCTTAATGTAACCTAATATGGTTTGGATAGAATGTCCGTGGAAATGGAAAGATGTGTGTGCTCGTGACAAGCAGTTTGGGCTCTAAAATTAGGTCGTGGTTTATCATCCTCTAGCGCTGATCTTGTGGTGACCTGACATGACCTGATAAATTGATTATTCACAACATGTAAATTTTAAGGACTCGCCCACATGCCTGTCAGGGGTTTCTTCTGCAAGGCAAATGCCACATGCTTATCAGAGTAATGTGCTGTAGTGGGACAAACTGCGATCTGAGAGAGGCTACCTCTGCGGTGTTCACCCACAGGTCCAGTCCGGTGAGAGCACAGTCAGAGTCAAACTGGAATCTGCCGTGAAATTGGCTATGAGACAAGGCGCTGGTCAAGTTGCTGAGGCTGAACCGTGTTTGTTTGTAGGGGTTACATTACTTGCTCATTTTATTTGATGTGTGCATGTGTGCTTGAGTGTGTATGTGTGCCAGATGCGTGCAGAAGCCTATGAGTGCTGGCGGAGGCAGCAGACTTGCTGAGACTGGAGTTCTAGAATTGTAAGCCATCACCCGACCAGGGATTCTACAAGGGCAGTGCTCTCAACTTCTGAACCATCTTTCTGGCTTCCAATTCTCACAATTAAATGAGATAAAATGCACAAAGGCACATACAGTGAGCACTTATTATTCTTTCCCTTTCTAACAAAAGCTTATGAGCCAGACACAGCAATGTATACCTCTAATCTCAGCACTGCTCAGTCTGAGGCAGGATGCTGTGGATTTGAGGTCAACACGGGAAGCTTATCCAGACAGTTTTATCTCAGAAAAACAAACAAACAAAAATCTAAGAAAAACAAGCAAGCAAAGGTCTTGTGGCTGCCAGCAGCAGTTCCCAAGTGCAGAAGGAACTGCCATAGGGAAGGACAGTATTGTTCAGTGGGGACAGTCTGGTCAGGATTCATCTGTAGGCCCTTTGGACTTCACCTAGAGATGGCAACACATGCAGTCATTTCTATGTGCTTGTGGGACACATCTGGTGAATACTGAAACAATATAGACCTGCCGTGACTGTAGCACATGGTCCCAGAAGGGACAATATGTTAAATGACAAAATGTATTTTCCACTGTTATGAAAGCCAAGCAGCCAAAGGCAAGGCATTCACTGTCATTGAAGGCCTTCTTCATGTACTCTTATGTGGTGGAAAGCCAAAGGGAAAAGGAGTGGGGAAGGGCACACTTCCTCCAAAGCCCTGGTGGGAGAGGCCTATAACCCAGCAACAAAAGCTCTACTTTCAAGTAAGACATCAGGTCCTAAGAACCCGCTCCTTATCACCATCACATTAGAAGTCAAATTTTAAAAGAGGAATTGGTGGAGAGGCCATGTCTGAGGAAAACCCAGTGCAGGCAGCTGTCCTTACACACACACACACACACACACACACACACACACACACACACACACAGACAGAGACAGAGTCACAGAGAGAGACAGAGAGAGACAGAGACAGACAGGCATATACACAGAGACAGACATACACAAAGAGAATGTCAGATACATACACACACATGCATAGAGAGAGAGAAAGAGAGAGAGAAAGACAGACAGACAGACAGACAGAGACTACACAAACATTTAGACAACCAGACAGACAGAGACAGACAGGCATATATACAGAGGCAGACACATACACACAAAGAGAATCTCTCTCTCTCTCTCTCTCTCTCTCTCTCTCTCTCTCTCTCTCTCTCTCTCTCACACACACACACACACACACACACTGTTCTAAACAAACTCATTTCTTTTGAGAAAAATCCCACCAAATCCCAAGACTGAACTGATCTGGCAGAACCGCGGTTTTGTTACCACTGTGCTAAGAGAATTTGACTCCCCAGGTTATTGTTATCTGAAACGCACTCCTGCTCTGAGGAAACCTGTCTCAGATTTCCAGAATCCAATGGACTCCTCAGCCTAGCAGAGAATTCTGTCAGTGCCTTCTCAGAATGGGCTCCCTGCCTGCTGGTGTTAGGATCCTGATCTCATTAGCTGTGAGATTATTAATCTCCTCACAGACTTTGAGACACAAAACCACAGATGGTGAGAACCAGCTGGTTGGAGGTGATGAAACCTTAGAAGGGTACAGTCAAGAGGCTAGTGTGAAACCACACCAAAGCTAGCCCGCCACCACCAGCAGGATGGCTGTCCCACACAGGCTGACTGAAACATGCTGAGAAACAGAGAGCCCCTCAAGGTGGTGTGAGAAGCCCACAAAGCCCCGTTACTCCTGTCATTGATTGCTTAAGCCCTGGCAGAAGAAACCGAAGAGCAGAACCCTCCCAGCCTGTCACCCACGTCTCTCCATTCTCTTCCCATGGGTACCCTTGTCAATTGTGACATGGCCACTGGCAAGTTGCCTGGAGGACTGACTATCTGGGTGCAGGCCAGGGAGTTTTTTAGTTTACTTCCCTATTCCTGCTTTCTCAGCACCTGGCTTGGGCTGACGCTCTGTGCTGGCTCAGAGAGCACATTATTTGAATGAAAGATAGTCTCAAGTCTTCCAGTACTTCCAGAAAGGACACCGGTAGCCAACCAGGTCAGCTGGGGAGGGGGCGCAGGAGTGGGGGAAGCAGGAGCATGATGGCCTGAGGCCCAGGGTGCTGCCAAACTTTTGACCTAGAGATGAGATGAACCAGGTCCGAATTCAAAGTCAGACTGAGTACAGGTATGGAGAGCCTTGCTCCCTTGAGTCTGATGAAATAAGTTAGATAAGCAAATTCCAGAATGAGTAGCAAACTTCAGAATCAGGACAAAAGGCCCCTTCAGCACAGTCTGCGAAGCTGTGTCTCTGATGAAGGGGCACAACTGCTCCAGGGACCCATGGGGCGCGACCTAAAACAGACAGAGCTCTTTGCAGCTTCCCTTTCACAGGTTTTTCTGTTCCTCTCCTCCAGGAAGCTGTGATGATTGCTGGGGGCAGTGGCTTGGCCTGACACGCCTTCAGAGCTTAAACGGAATTAGCACAGCTCACAACCACTGTGCTCCTACACCCATGCACAAGGGAGCTGAAGATAGACACCCACAGAAAAACCTGTATGTGAGCATTCACGGCATTGCTTACAGGCATCAATGATAAAAACACGAGCAGTCCAGCTGATGTCTCGATGCACAGAATGTTGTCTGTCCGTTCTGAAGTGAGAGAGGTGGAGAATGGGTAAGATGTACTGAATATCGTGTTAAATGACGAAAGCTACAGGTACAGTTTTACTTAATCTCCATATTCCGAGGAGGAGATAATATGTTAAAAAGCGAGAGGCACAGATGGAGCTAGGGGAAAGTATTTATTTGGGGCCAATGATAATTTAAAACTGAATGTTGGTGATGTTTGTAAAACCTGGAGAGTATTTCTCTTAGGGTTTCACTGCTGTAGAGAGACACCATGACCATGGCAACTCTTGTAAAGGAAAACATGTGGTTGGGGCTGGCTTACAGTTCAAAGGGTTAGTCCACTGTCATGGAGGTGTGACACGGCAGTGTGCAGGCAGATATGGTGCTGGAGAAGTAGCCGAGTGTCCAACATCTTGGCTTGTACGCAATAGGAAGTGGTCTAGCTCACTGGGAGTGGCTTGAACATATGAGCCCTCAAAGCCCGCCTCCACAGTGACACACTTCCTCCATCCAGACCACACCTTCTCTACCAAGGCTTCACCGCCTAAGATTTTCCACTCGCTTTGGGGGCCATTTTCTTTTAAACCACCACAGCATGATTCAAACAAGCAAACAACTCATTTAACTGAATGTTTAAGAACAGGAGTTTTAAGGACTTGTGGTCTCGGAGATAGAACATTCTCATCAGTGTAAGGTCCTGGGCTGCTCCTCGGCATCAAGAACGTGGATTTTTAGGTGTGTTGGAGGTGTGTAGTCAAAACAAAAAGTCAACATGAAAAGACACTTGAGGGCTTTGTCAGAATTTGGATTTGGTGTAGAAATGTTTGTGTTGGATCATGGGTAGACATGTTGCATTTTGCGCCCTTTAAAAGATAGTTTTATAAGGGCAAACACATGAATTTTCTGTTAATATAAAATCAATACACATAGGGTTTTATTTAGTCCAGCCAGGAAAGTACTGGTAGGAATGTTGCAGAAAGTTCAAGGGAGAATTTGAAATGAGAGCTGCATGGAGAACATGGGATGGTGCAATGGTTCTTGGGAGAAATCGAGAACTCCTCTGCCTCCAGCTGAATGACTGCATTCCATAAGACACGGTTCACTCAAGTTGCTTCCAGCAAGAGTAACTGGTGTTATTGCCAGTTTTTACTATCTGGCACTGCTGCAGAATAACGGAGAGATGGCTAGAGAGGTGTGCTGCCGAGGGCATCTGGCAGTCTAAACTGAAAACCCACATCTTTTCCTGGCTGGTCTGTGATACTGTGGGCATCACACCAATAAAGCAGAGGGCTGCATGGGTAATACAGCTGTCCTTGCCATGGCTGTTCAGATAGAGCCCACTGCAAGTGCAGTCTTGTTCATTATTTTCCAATTGGCCAATATTTATTTCACACTTACTGTGTGCTGGGTCAGGTGCTTGCAGAGTTGTGTGCCTGGGTGAGAGACACAGAGGGAAGCAATTAATTAGTCGCTCGATGAACAACACATTCTGTGCAAGAACCATTGGAGGGCGGAGGGAAGATGTATCGTCGTGCCTTGAGAACAATCTTAGGAAGGAATTAGCGCCTCAGGCTGAAGGTCTTCGCCTTCAACGTGTTTACTAGCCACTGAAGGTGACATGCTCGCCTGAGCCCTCAGAGGGAGATTACACCAATGTAAGATGATCAAGTTTCTATACCTCAATTCTGTTTTCAGAATGGAGTGGAGATGTCGCCCAAGAATTTCTTGTGAGGATGAAACAAAAGCCAGAAAAGTATTGCTTTACAGCCACGCCCAGCATATAGTGTTTAGTAAACAACAGACATCCATTAAAATGCCCACCAGACTGCCCTTTGCCCTGCAGTCACCTGTGGGCCCGAGGGAAGACGGGGTGCATGAGGTGGGGTAAAACTCCAGACAGGGTAGGGCCTTTTAAGTGCTCTCCATCGAATATGTATGTGCTGAGAGGTCTGGGTGGATACCCTCGGCCAAAGGTCACTAGACGGCTGAAGAGTTTAACCTGCACTAATAACTAGAGCCTGATCCGATAGATGTGATGAACCTTGACTTGAGATGCAAGCCCTGGGGGTTTCCAGCTGAAGCTGCTGAAAGCTAGCTGTTCTAACAGCAAACTTTTTAGTTGAATGCCATGAGATTCTCTTACAGGTTAGGGGGGAACGGCACAGAAGTGGTCCAGTTCTGGCCAACCCCAGGCTGAGAATCAGTGTTTGGCATGTGAATGTTACATGCTCAAACCAAGTGTGTGTATGCGTGTGAGTGTCTGTGTGTCTGTGAGACAGAGAGAGAGGGAGAGAGAGAGAGAGAGAGAGAGAGAGAGAGAGAGAGAGAGAGAGAGAGAGAGAGAGAGAGGGGGGGAGAGAGAGACTGTCTCTAGGGTGGGAACTGGCTTGAAAGGAGTCCAGCAGGTGGAGAACTGTGAGGTAGGTAACATCAGTTGATTCACACAATAACCATGAGGTAGAAGAAAACACAGAGACAGGGCCACATATAGAGCAAGCAAAGGTCAGGAGCTGAGCCAGAGACCCACTTTAACCCATCATTCCTAGCCATTCTCTTTGGATCAGTATTGTGAAGCATTGTATGAAACCATCAAATTTCTTTTTTATGAGTTGCTCCTATGAACACACTTTAATGGAGTCTAGCTAGAAATGGGCTTCTGATTAAGGCCAGGTGTCTTATCTAGTGTTCCTCAGTCCACAAAGAATTCTAAAAGATACTGTACAGCAAAGAAAACAAAACAAATCAACCACAAGGTTGGTTCAAATAATTGGTTAAAACAAGCCAGAATTCCACATTTTGTACTCACTGAGGCCAGAGAGAGGGGTGTCCTGTGAAAGACAGTGATTTCAGGCTACCCAGGAAAAAGCGAGATGATACACAAGGTCTCAAAAGTCTGAGTCTCACGCATAAAATTGACCAGAGAGCTCAAGTATGTGGAGTCCAGAGACATTAGTACCAAAGAATGCAGTATTACTCCTGGGGTTTCTGAGGCGTCTGTTGGTGGGTTTCTGGTGATTTTTATACCCAGTAGAGTTTGACCACTTGGCTTCATAACCTTCTTGAACATCATTTTCTGAACATGTACTGTAATCACCACGTCAAAGACAGAGTTCTTTTTCTCTAGAGAGAGGGTTTAGCAGGTAAAAGACCCCCAGAATTCATTACCCATAACTAGGATGAAGGCTTGAGCTTCCAGGTGTGGGCCAAGTCCTCTATCTTCTGAGCCACCTCATCTGAGGTACTTGGAGGTCTCTAAACTTAGAGAGCTCCTTGGAAGACTTTTGGTGAAAAGTTACATGACTTCAGAAGAGTTGAACTTAAACCGTAGGTTTAAGTCCAGTAGGATCTGGACTTTGGATCTAAGCTCTGAAAATGCCAAGGTCACATTGTCCTTGGTTTTTAATTCTGGATTTCCTCTAATGAAGAGCTTTTAGACAATCAATAAAAATGTTCCAGTTAAGCTGCTAATGAGAGAAATGACCTTTCCTTAATGGAAGGAAAATGCAGGCTGGGCTTCCACATAGCAACGAGGAGTCCAGGCTGTGGAATTTTCTTTGCAAATTGTGGTTGACTTTGTGTGCCGTAGTTTGTATAATATGCACTAAGGCTATTAGAATCTGATAACTTTCTTTGCTGCTTATGAGCAGACCGTGCACGCTGAGAGCAGCAATCTAATTATCCAAGCTGCTGGTATCCAAGATATTGTCTCCCAAGATGAATGTGCTGACCTTATGAGTTTCCTTCTGAGTGAGAGACAGTGGTCATAAATAAATCGCACTGAATTGCTGTAAGAAACAATGAAAATAATCAACTGCTCCTGTCAAGTCTAGCGTTGGTGGTTCCTGCTGTGGAATAGGTGAGGCTAGTTTTGTTGACTATTAGACTCAAGTCAAAGAAACCTTGTGGACCAGAGGAACTCAGTGCTTGCTAACTGGGTTTAACTCTGCCATCACTGACTAGCTCACTCATCACTGAGCAGCTATATCGCCTGGAATTGTTCTGCTTTCAATGCATCTCTCTCTTTTTTGAGTTTATTTATTTACATTTTACGTGTTGGATTTTGCCTGCATGGATGTGTGGAGACTATATACATGCCTGTAGAGAGGCTGGAAGAGAGCACCGAGTCCCCTGGAGCTGGAGTTACAGATGCTTATGAGCCACTGTGCTGATGCTGGGAACAGAATCTGGGCCCTCTGCAAGAGCATCAAATGCGCTTAGCTGCTGAGTCATCTCAGCAGCTCTTTCTATGATTTCCTTTAGATGCTGCAGATGCTGGTTTTATCCTGTAGCTTTTGACCCTTCCCACGTGTAGTAGTGAGCTCTGTGTAGTAGAAAGCTCTGGAAGGCTCTCCACCCTCATGGATATGTTCTTAGACTGGAGCTGCCTTTGATGTACTGACTGAGAAATTTATCATTTGCCAATGTTCAAATCCTCATTCTCTACTTGTTTACTAAAGGAAATGTGGGACATCTTTAACGATTCTATAATCCCATTGTGTATAGATCAAGATGATATTGCAAAGCCATTTTTAATTGGGACAAAATGGGTTGTAATATGCACATACATCATAAGTATCTCAAAATAAAGTTAGCTATCTTTTTTTAATTGCCATGCAATTGATAGGAAGAATCCTGTACTGTTGTTTGAATGCACTTCCAAAATTCATATGTTGAAAGCATCATCCCCAGTGCAACTGTGGGAAGGAAGCCGGGCCTGACAGGAAGTGGCTAGGTCCTCAGGAGCAGAGTAATGTCCTCATGAGGAGGGTCAGCCACTCTAGGACTGGGCTTTAGTGTGGTGGAACCTGCTGTTCTCTGACTCTCTTGCTCTTCCCTCTCCCTCCCTCATTCCTTCTGCTCTGGGATGATCCAGCACACAGGTGCTCATGAGATTCTGGTCTCACACTTTTGGGTTCCCCAGCCTGAAAGTTCTGAAGCTTTATGAGCTGGATATACTCCCATTGACAAGAAGAGCTCCAGCCCCAAGGTCTGCAATAGTAGCGGAGAGTAGAAGCTGAGTCCTTCAGAGTGGATGCCCTGCATACAGCATCCAAAAGAATCAGAGCAGGCATCCCAGCTGGGCAAGGTTATAGCTGTAGTTGGTGGGCACTTAACAAGCTCTGTATCTGTATCTGTCTGCCCCAAATGTGTGTGCGATAATAAAATCCTGTCTTAGGGTTACTGTGGCTGCAATGGAACACAACGACCAAAAAGCAAGTTGGGGAGGAAAGGGTTTATTTGGCTTACACTCCCACATTGTTGTTCATCACTGAAGGAAATCAGGACAGGGACTCTGTCCTGGAGACAGGAGCTGATGCAGAGACCATGGAGGGAAACTTCTTCCTGGCTGGCTTCCCCTGGCTTATTCAGCCTGCTTTCCAGGACCACCATCCCAGGGATGACACCACCCACCACGGACTGGGCCCTCCCCCACTGATCACTTGTTGAGAAAATGCCTTACAGCTGGATCTCATGGAGGCATTTCCTCAGCTGAGGCTCCTTCCTCTCTGATAACTCTAGCTTATGCCAAGTTGACACAAAACCAGGTTGTACAAACCCTGTGGATTATATGCATTTATTAGACTGTTTTTTTTTATTAAATCAGGGGCATGTTGGTACTGACTCCCACTTATCGAGGCTCTAGAAGGTGTTAGACAGCCATGGAGTAGATTCTTGTAGGTCGGGAATCTGGAACTCAGAAAGACTGAGCGATGTTCTGACTGTAACTCGTAGGGATTAACCCTCTGGCATTCGGGAAGTCTGACTCCCAGACCGTAGGTCCCAAAATGCGCAGCAAGAATATAAGATTTGCTATTGCCTGTGAATCATCACTACCATGTGATGGGAGAACAGCCTATGCACCCAATTAGACGCTGAGTTTGTTTTCTGTTTCCCCGCGTGAAGAAAGCATAATAAAATGTCCTGAATAAGTCAACAACCTGCCCCTGGGAAACACAGCCCATTAAATTTGGTGCGTGACAGGCAGATGACAGTCTGAAAGACACTTGCAGTCACGGAAGCAAAGCCTGTGTGTGCGCAGTCAGCAGCCATATGTGAATATTTACATGTAATTTAAACCAATGAACATTAAATACGGTTACTGCTCTGCTGTCTGGGGCCTCTGCCATTCTGCCCTCATCCAGAGCTGGAAGCTGTACCCTGCTGGATGCGCCATGAAGGGACCAGCAGAGTGCATTGGCTGAAGCCAGGAAGGCAAGTGAGCTGGGCACACAAACCAGGCGAAACTCTGGTGGGGACCTTATGACAGATGGCAGTGTGCCAGGGCGTGGACACGTGTCAGTGCAGGGTTCAGACACTAGTTCACAACAGCCCTCTCTTGAGAATTTACCCCCTCCTTGCAGAGCTACTGTTCCTCCCTAGTGGGCTCTTCCCTTAAAGGGTCCTAAACACTTCCCAGCACTGCCACAAGGGGGCCAAGCTTCCATGAGCACCACACCCGAATCCCTGCAGCCCAGGAGCTGCTAGGAGCATTGCCACCCTTTGGGGATGGGGAGACGCCCTTTCTTTGGCTCTGAAACAGTGAAAAGGCCACATTCTTGCTGGGATTGACAGGCAAATGCTGATAAGGCACACACAGTAAACAGCCAAGAGTGACGTAAGAAGCCACACTATTAGTTGCTTCCTACGAAGCAGAGAAAAAGACATTTCTTCCGCTCAGGGCCACAGACTGGACTTTGCGGCTAGTCTGTTGACTCACAGAGGGCTTTACGCCGCTGAGCTGGGGTTTAGCTAACAATGAGAACAGGGCTGTGGCTTTTCAGCAGAATTTTGAAATGCACTTTTGACCCAAACGTCTCCTGACCCTGGAAATTCCTTCCAGTCCCATCTGAACACAGTTGTGAAAGATGGACCCGCATTTCCAACCTAAAGGCAGCACTTAGCCCTGCCAGAAGTCTCTCTACTAAATATAACGAAATCAGAGCCCAACCAGGGCTCGCACAGCCAGGCTTCAACCTCTGCTAAACACTCATTTGAAAACAAGGGTCGTGTTTCCATCACAGAGAATGCGTGGCAGCCACCACAACACCTGCAACATCCATTCAAGCTTGGGAGCGAAGACATGCAATGGGAAAGATATGGCATTTCTATATTAAAAGCAATCAGCGAATAATATTTTGGCTCATGTACCAAAATATCACTTTGCATAATTTGCCTTTCAGGATCCTAAAGAAAATGGCATCAAGAAATTGGATGCCAAAGATCTCAGATGGAGACCCAAGTTGTCATCAATATGTAATTGGCAGAGAGATGAAGGAGTTACAGTTGTGGGCTGGTGGGACAACTGGATTAATCCATTGCTTCTAAAAGGGATGTCTTGAAGACAAACTGTGAATTTGAGTTTGCTGGGAACTATAGTGACCTTTATGGGCAGTGAAAGAATTGGAAGAACTGCAGGTAGGACATTTTCTAAATAAAAAATATGTTAACTTAAAAATAAAAAAATGAAAACAAAATTTTATTTTCTTTTTATTTCCTACATTAAAATATTTCCATTTATCATGTTTAGCCATGTTAAACCATGGAGCAGAGAAAGCAGAGGGTAGCGAGGGTCTCTCCCCTCCTGTCTCACTCATCACTTCGTTTACCACGTGAGACCAGGCCCAGCGCTTATTGCATTTAGGGCTTATTGAGTTCAGTGCTTTGAGGCCCCATTTACTATCCCAGAAAGATGTGCCCTGATTAATAATAAATGGTTAGCCACATAGTTAAGCAGAATGATTGGCACCTTTTATTGGTTGTCTTTAAGAATAATTGAATGAAACTGGCTGACCAGAAAGCCGAAGTTCATGCTACCCAGGCCACATAAAACCCATCTGTTTGTAAATTAGGAAATACCCTCTTCCCAAGACAGAGTTCTTGGAGCTCTCTGGAAATCTGCTGCATTGGAAACCAAATGCAAATCTGCCTGCTAGCTACTGAATCTTCCCTTCATATTATGCAAAGACATTTAACCCTTCGTAATAACCATTACATTTGTGATGTGGGATTCCCCTCTGTATACTATGAATTTGTTTTATTGCCATTGGTTATTAAAGAAGCTGCGTTGGTCCTGCACAAGGCATAATAGAGCTAGGTGGGGAAAACTAAACTGAATTTAGTCTCTGAGGAGATTAAAGACAGCTGGAGTGATCTGGTGTAACCAGGTAGGCAGGGGGATGCGCAGGTCAGCTCTTCTGACTTCCTACAGCATGGCCGTCCTTCCTGCTGCACAAGGACAATGTACCATGGGCTGAAGCCGTTGGTACAACTCAGCACCTCAGGTTCTGAGGGATACCTGAGACCAAAGTGGGACTACACAGGTTGAGAGGCATTGATTGAGTGAATGAGAAGTCGCCATACCACTGACGGCTGTCTTTGCTCTGTCAGTTACTTGGCACCGCACCAAGGGATTCTGATTTCCTTCTAGTGTTTTCTTAAATCTATTGCAATCCAACAGGCAAAAAGGCTAAGCAGGTTTTCTGTGGAAAGAAATGTTTATGCAGAGGGTGAACCGTAATACTGCACTGCTGTCGGAGCACAGGAATGAAATGCCTCCAGATGGCAACCGCTGTGCCCATAGGTCGGTGCCTCATTCAGCCACCATCAGGGAAACTTCCTCTTGCAATGGATGGGATTAATACAGAGACCAACAACTGGACGGTGTACAGAGAGTGGGAGATCTTGGAGCACTAAGTCCTAAGTTGGATGTTTTTATTAAACCCTTCCCCTCAGGGCAATAATCTACAAGGAAGAGGAAGAAGAAGAGGAAGAGGAAGAAAGGCGGTAAGAGCGAAGGTGAGGGATGATTCCATGGAAACAGTATTTTCAGGAAAGCACAGAACTGGTGGTATATGAACTCACAGACTGTGGAGCATGCACAGGGCAGGTCCAAGCCAGATATGGTCCCAGTGCTGAGAGGGGGGGAGTGGGCACAGGGTCCTACCTCCAACAAGAAGTTATCAGCAGCTGGTGCCAGCTGGGGGAGGGAAAAATCAGTTTTCTCCAGTTTAGAGTTGCTGGGTAGATTAGTCACACCTTACGGCAGCCCCATGCCCTGGAGTAGTTGACCAATACAAAACCAACTGAATGTTACTTTATTTTTTGTCATATTGGTCTTTTGCTTATTTGTTTTGATGATTTTTGGTTTGTGGTTCGGGGATTGTGTGTGTGTGTGTTTCTGGGTTTTATTATGTTTTTTTCTTTTTGAGAAAAAGAGAACCTAAATTTGGGGTAGATAGGGAGGTGGGGAAAATATGGAAGAAATTGAGGGGTGGAGAAAACATGATCAAAACATTTTTTTCTCAATAAAATTTGAAATGATGGTTTATGCTGGTAAAGCTACTGGTCCAATTTGAAATAAAACAAAACTTACATTTATCAAGTAACTGTTATGTGTTGGGTAGTGAGACAGAGTCATAATACACAATGTCAGGAAACACTCCCACTTTACAGATGAGAAGATTGCATGTGGAGTGGTCCAGAAGCTTCCAGAAGTCTCCCAGCTACTCAGGAGTGGACTGAAGTCTGGATTCACCACTTATGTTGAATATCTGTGCCTTTTCTGTGCACTGAGATGCTCATAGGCAGCTGGCTGATCCTCTTCACTTGTGTGTCCTCTGCCCCTGGCAGCACATTGGCAATCACACCCTCCGAATATCCCCTTGTTTAACATGCATTTCCTCTTACTTCTCCTGCAGCCTTTCCTTGAAGGGCCAGCTCCCCTTTCCTTGTTTAAGAGAGGCCTTGTTTTTGATCTTAAAATGACTGAATCTGAGCATTGTTTAACACCCACGTCACTAAATGCTGGAACTAAGGGAGAAGGGTTTAAGGGACACCAAGAGTTCTTCCCAAAACACAGAGGCATTTCCAGTTCTCCTGCCTGTCTTCTAATTAACAGCAGGTGTCAGCATGTGTGGATGGGTACTCACAGAAAACTGGGTGTTTATTGGAAAACTTTAGCAAGACTCCATTGTGGTTCTGTCACTAGGGTAGGATTTGCTCCCTACCTGAGTTTGATTTTTACAAATTTGAGGCCACTGCACACAAATCTCCTCATCACCATGATCACCAGGTGTGGGGACAGCTTTCAGTAGGTCTTACTGACTGCCCTTATCAATCCCATATTGTTCTTCTGATTACTCCAAGTTATGACATGCAGTATAATTAATAACATCATTGCTCGAGAACCAGCCTTGTTAGGTCAGCGGTGGGTGAGCCAGCGCTGAAGTTGTAAGCATGGGAGAGCTATCTCCACTTCACACATGATGGACCAACCCTATATGTGGCCAGGCCCAGATCTAAGGATATGAATTGCCCGGCCCCCTCTGCTGCATCTATGATCTGCTGGAGCACATGAAGGGACCTGACGTGCAGACCCAGAGCTGCAGAATCTCCATAGCACAGGGCAACAACAGCAGCTCCTGGAGGAGCCCAGAAGAGGGCCCAGCATCAATAGGGCAGTAGAAACCAGAGGCCTCGAACCAGACCAATGGCTCTGTGCAGTGAACACTTGCACGTAAAGATAAATGGGCAAAGGGGTTCACAGTGTGACTCACAGTGCCACACTGCAGCTTCCATTATGAGATTTTTAAGGCTTTTTTCCCCCTTTTATTCTTCTTAAAGTTTGTTTGATTTAGGGGGTGTGCAGGGGTGGAGGGTAGATGAGAGGGGACAAGGAAACGGATGTAATGATGTAAAAGACACAGAATAATTAAATCAGTAAGAAAAAGATAAACTCACTATTCTTATGTCAGATTTCAGAACCAAGATCACTTACTACAAACCGTTTCTGATTCTTCAAGACGGCAGTTTCCTGCAGGATCCTTCTTGATGTTTTCCACATCAGGACTGAGCAGAAGGTAGAGGGTTCCTGTACAGCCCAGCCCACCATGGGCAATTGCCCACACTTGTATTTATTAATAATCCTATATCATGCTGGGCCATGGTGGTGCACACCTTTAATCCCAGCACTCAGGAGGCAGAGGCGGGCAGATCTCTGTGAGTTCGGGGTCAGCCTGGTCCACAGTGAGTTCTAGGACTGATAGAGCTACACAGAGAAATACTATCTCAAAAAAAAAAAATCCTATGTTATAAGCCTACATGGCCATATACTCTAAAGTACAGAGCTTGCAACTGGGCTCCTTCCTGGTGCTGCGAAGACACGGGTTTGGGAAAGTGTGTGGCGGTGTACTGTGTCACCATGAAGCAGAAGCTCCCCTCTGGCCTGGTGACAGTCTGTGTTCTGGCAGCTCTTCCCTCTCCCGACCTCTGCTGAAAGCCACCGGCCATTTCACACTGCCCGTGATTTCCCCATCTAATGCTGTCATAGATTGGGATTCAAATGCCACATAGTTTTACAAACCAGGTTCTTTCTCTTAGGAATAAACAGTTATAATTTGCCTATATCTTTGGATGACTTGATAACTCGTTTCTTTTTTATACTAAATAATATTCCATTGTTTGAATACACCCTAGCCTTCGAAATCATCTGCTTTCTGAAGGGCACGTTGGCCACTTCTGAGTTCTGACATTTATCATAGCCCTGCCCTGAGCATCTGTGTGCAGGTGTTCTCTGTGGACGTAGCTCAGCACCTTCATGTAAACACAAGAGGACTTAGAGTTGGTGGGAGCCATGGGAGGATGATGTGTGATTCGGGGTTCTTTTGCTTTCCGTCTTCAGGAGACTATGTGTAGTTTTGGATCTAGAAACACAGTGGTGCCCCTTTGCTTTTCAGTCGTAATCAGAGTTTCTCGCTGCTCTTGGTGAGCAGGCTGTGGGAGAGAGAGGTGAGAGAGTTCAGGCCGATTCTTGCTCCTTCAAGGTTAAGGACTGAGGTTTGACCCAAGGTGTGGCTACTTAAAGAATACTTTGACCTAGGGTGTGGTAACTTGACCCTTTGGGAATGGAGAAGGTAATTACTTTGTTTGTTCCTTGTGTCTTGGTAAAGAAGTCTCTTGCCCCACCCCCTCCTTTGGACTGGGGTATATAAAGCCTATGAGAACTAAATACGGGCAAATTCAGTATTCACTGGATGCCCCCGCCTCTATTCTTTGTCTCTGTCTTTTCTTTTGCATCTTTAATTTTTCTACCTGCCATTCCTTAATCTTCATGCTTCCCCCAAGCATGAATGAATCAGCCAGGTAGAACCTGGCTGATGTTGTCCCCCAGACGCAGATATGGCAGCATGCCCATGTCCAGACATTTGATTCTCTATAACATGAGATGAAAAGTGTATTTCAAGTGCATAGTTGCTAACCAAATACTGTATTTTGTGAGGTGTCTGTCTAAACCTGTCCTGTCTTTAATTGGGGAGCTCATTTTCCCTTGCAGTTGTTCAACGACCACGTGGCTTGCAGGAGCATCACCTCCCTGAAGGAGGAATATGTGCATTTTTCTCATTACCATGCCCCCAGGCCTTAGTTTAGGGACATAGGAGTCCACGCTTGCTCAGTAAGAGAATTAGAGTCATGAATGCGGGCACTGCCCTTGTAATAAATGAAGCAATTGTTGATGACCACATTGGCCACTTTACTAGCTTTTTGGTCAGGAGTGATTTACTTTATGAGGTAAAGTGCATCTCAGTTTGTTCACCTCTGATGGGAAGAGAAGAATGAACAGAATTTTCTGTCAGCTGTGAGAATTATGATGTAGCAACAATGCCCTGAGCACAGTGTGAGGAATCTATTGGGTGTTACTTAAGAGTCCAGCAAATTTATCCTCAGTAGAGTCCAGGGAAATGGCGTGCACAGAGCAACTGCCCACACAATGCGGTTACATGAAACCTAATTATATAGCTCCTGCTAACTGATTGTGTTCCATATGTTGAGAATTCACTGCATATGACTTCACTAATTACAACCATCACAAGCACAAACATGCATTATCATCTCCATGCACCACGAGTCTCATGCATTACAGTCACCATGAGCTGTGAACGTTGTGTCTTCTTTCACCGATAAGGATTCTGAAGTTCAAACCATTTCAACAACTCAGGCAGCCCCACCCCACCCCTCTTTCCCTGCTTCAGCAAGAATTAGAAACTGTTTAGGTCTGACTCCAGACACAAAGAACTTTCTATTTGCGACCAATTAAGCCAAATCTGCTAAAATTACCTCTTGTCTGAATGTTTTTAGGTTTCCCCCGCTAGAATAATACGATTTAAGTGAGAGAAAATGGTGATGCTAACTGAACTCGCTGTTTGCTTTGTGTGGCGTCTGTGGATGTGTCTACTGTGTAGGCCCCCTGAATGTGAGTTATGTGTGTTGGGTCCATGAGTTTTGCGGCTTCTTTGGCCTCTGTCTGGGTTGGTAAAGCAAGGGTTCAAGCAGGCACCTGAGATGGCTTGCAGGGGTGCCAGTCCTGTCATGTCAGGTATAGGCAGAGATGCCCTCCACTGTGGACCTGCATGCTACAGCTCCTGGCCGGATATGAAGGCTGCTTGAGTTGGTTCCTTATCCTCACGGTCAGCTTATGTCTGGAGGGCAGACTACTCAACGTGATGGGACGCACTGTCTGCAGCAGGGCTGTTAGTGTTCCCAGTACCGAGATGGGCACCTGAGACCGTGCGCTCCTCATCTTGCTGTTCTCATAGCAGCCCGGCAGAGGCGGGGTTTAGATAATACCTGGAGAGGGGGTGCCCCAGAACGGGGCTTGGAACAGCACCTATCCCCCTCCAGGCAGTCGCAGCGTGACAGATGCCGTTCTGGAAGGATCTGTCTGCCTGCGTCCCTGGCAGGGCTGAGGAGCTCAGCAGTCGCTCACTTTCTATTTCAGTCTAGCGTCTGAAATGCGGTCTGTGCCGCCTGGGCACAGTGTTCTCCACAGAGCGCCGCTTCTTGTCCTAGATTTTCTTTTTTAAAACCTCCTAGGAGCAGAAATATTTCCCTTGCCTACATTTCTCTATACTCTACCTCTGAAAGACACTTCTAGCAATCATACACTGGAAGCAGTAAGTGCACCATCATTACTAAGGGGCTACCAACCCAGTGACCTTTGTTCCTCATGTTCCGTGCCAGCCCCCGTCTACGCTCTGCCTGCCATCCTTCGTCTGTAAGACATTTGGTGAGGCATTTTTAGCCTACTGTACATCAGGAAGCTGCCCCTGCCTCTACCCCAGTGCTTCTGGCTTCCTTTATCTGCTTATTGGATCGCCATTAACTGTTTATCGTAACAAATGTTCAGCTATAAATACAATTTATGGATTTCAGAAGTGTAAGTCATGGCTTATGTCATTATTCATTTCCCAGCAGGACTTATCCACCGTATAGTTTAGCGCGAGCCCTTCCCTGTCCCCCTCACAGCAAGTGAGCATGTCTGTCGTCTCCTTTCCTCTTGAGTCCCATGCCAAAGAGGCCCGAATAGAATCTGTTGCTGAATTTATATCCTTTTTTATTTTTAATTCTTTAGGAATAGAGGATATGACTTTGGAGCAAGTATGATATTTCCTTCACAGAGATTTGTGTGTTCGTGATGAACATGATCCAAAGAACACTTTAAAAATATTCCCCACAACCAGATCTCAAATAAACTCTAGTGAAGGTCTAGACAGAGCGCATGAAGCAAAGGATTCTGGGAGTGCTTTCACTCAGTGAGTGCGTCACTCAGCTCTCATGAGCAGGATTTTAAACCGTTCACATCTTTCTCAGCTTTCCCTTTTATTTTTATTTTGTATGTATGGGTGTTTTGCCTACCTGTAGGTCTGTGCAGCGTGTACATGCTTGGTGCCCAAGGAGGACAGAAGGGGGTGTCAGGTCCCCTGGAACTGGAGTTACAGATGGTTGTAAACTGCTGTGTGGGCACTAGAGATGGCACCCCGGCCCTCTGCAGGAGCAGCCAGGGCTCTTAACTGTGAAGCCATCTCTCCACTTCTCTGAGCTGATGATGGCAAAGCAATACGGTTTAGGTTCCAGTTGTGGGAGCTGCACTAACCTAGAAGAAACATGTTTGCCTGGATGGAGATTCAGGTCTCCAGCAACTGCCTCTTCTACTTGTTCTTAAACTGTTCATTTACCTTACCTTCTACCTACGAATGCTGCCTCCTGAGCTAAGTGGAGTTTCTGTCAGAGATGCTTTCCTGGAATACGGTGGGGGAACTAAGAGATGTGAGCATCTAGGTTTTAAAAGTGTTAGTTGGAGCTGATGCCAGGGCCGGAGCAAGAACCCAGGACCCCTGCTGCTGAAGGACTTCAGGAGGCTTCAGACTTCCCAAACACCCTTGGCACTCCCTGCATGTAAGCCCCCTCACCTGGAGCCCCTCACTTGGTCCTTATGGGAAGGTTGTTTTTGCCTGTGTACCATACAGGTGTTCTTCTATGTGTGGCTCTCAGCATCCCCACACAGTGTGGCTTCTGGAGAGGGAGTCGGTGTGTGTCACACAGAGACACAGAAAGAGCATCCGCAAAGGGCTTGTCTAAGCACCCATAAGAAAACAACGTATTAAAACATACTCTCAATTCCTCCACTCAAATGTCTCAAAAACTCTTGAGTGGCCATTTTTCTCAGTACTGGAATTAGATAAGCCACGTCCCCACCGCACCAGCCTTGTGGCACTCCTTCCAATGTCCCCAGATGATTTCTGGGTACAGCTCTGGACTCTGGGGAGTCCACATAGCACTCAACTGATGACAAATGCCTGTGCATGCTTTTGTTTTCTTTCCTGGTGAGTCAGGAGCCACGAAAAGCCTTGATGACCACAGAGGGACACTAAGGCGTAGTCTGGCGTGCAATGTACTACATTGCAAAAGGGTTGGAAAAAAGTAAACAGTGCTCCTCGGTGCAGGTATCTGCTTCATTTGGATAGAAGGTAACGCGTCCCCAGAGAGGCCACCAGCCTGCTCCTCTCCAGTTGGCCAGTACCTGGGCTCCCCTCGGTCCCTTCTGTGCTCCATATTCCGAAGCTTTATTCACCTTCTTCTTTTCTTCTCTGTGTCCCCAAGACACCCATTCTTTGCAGGCCGTCCCTGCACTTAACGTCACACGTTATGAGTTTATAGAGCTTCCTAGGGAGGTCAAAGATGCACTGAGTTGCTAGCAAAGCAAAGAATATTCTGTTTCACACAGAGGTTAACATGTAATTGGGATGTATCAAGGGAGCAATAAAGAAATTACGATTGGTCAAGCACTTCGCCGGCCACAGACCACCATACAGCCAGGGAACCACAGACAAGAAATGACAGGGGAAAACGGGAGCAGAATTATGCAACGGCGGAGTGTTTTTGTTAGAAGCTGAGTCTGTAACTGCAAGAGAACACTGTAAAGGTGCCCGCCATCACCCAGGATGAAGCTCCCGTTCTATTTCTCCTTCTCCCTCTTATTACACTGGTATTGTGCACTAATACCATGTAGTAACCTTGTATTATTGAAGCAATAATGGCGGCAGATGGAAGCAAGCACTTAGTAGGCTCCTGTTGCACGTGGCTGCCAGAGAGATGCTATTTAAACTTTTTGTTCAGATGCTTGGAGGAAAGCTGCTCCAGGTCATGCTCCTAGCAAAGGTGTGTGTGTGTGTGTGTGTGTGTGTGTGTGTGAATGTAGGCGTGAGGGTGTGTGCTGTGTGCATGAGTGTAAACCTGAATCTAAGTGTGGGAATGTGAGTATAAATACATGAATGTGTGTGTTGTGTATGTCTGCTCTCTATGTGTATATGTCTGCTGTGTGTGTATGAGCAGATGTGTGAATGTGTGTGTGTGTCTGCTGTGTGTGCTGTGTATGTCTGCTGTGTGTGTATGAGTAGATGTGTGTGTGTTGTGTATGTCTGCTGTGTGTGTCTGTGTATGAATGGATGTGTGTGAATGTGAATGTGAATGTATGCAGTTGGATTTTGGGGGGCCCATCAGCTCACAAATGATAACATAGAGACTTATTATTAATTATGAAAGCTCAGTCTTAGCTTAGGCTTATTCCTAACCAGTTCTTATAACTTAAATTAATCCAGATTTTTAAAATCTGCATTCTTCCACATGGCTCATTACCTCATCTCTTTACTGTCCATCCTGCTTCTTCCATGTCTGGCTGGTGACTCCATCTTTCTTCTTCCTAGAGTTGCCCCTCTGCCCAGAAGCCCCACATATACTTGCCTGCCTAGCTACTGCCTGTTCAGCTTTTTATTACACCAACCACAGCAATACATCTTACAGAGTGTACAAATACTCTACAACATCTCCCCCTTTTTGTCTAAATAAAAATTAAAGGTTTTAACTCTAACATAGTAAAACTATATACAATAAGACAATTATCATGTAATAATTATATCCATTGTTTTGACAAACTAGCACATCACAGTGGAAACATGTGACATAATTAGGCCCCACTCCCTCCCTGGCGAGTAGATACAATGAAGCACAGAGAGGGGAAGGGAATCCTGGTGGATGTGGGTGTGGTTTTGTTATCACTGATGCAGGGGTGGTGTGACATTCAGACAATACTATTTATGGCAACTGAGCACAAGCAACCTTCACCCACATATCACAGGTAGTCCTTGATGACCAAATGGACATTAGAAAGCAAAACAGGTGTTAGTGTCTCTGCTCATGTGCCATGAAGGCTTTGGGCAAAGAGCTACTTTGGAGACATGGATTGCCAAATGACAGAAAGGCCCAGAGATCTATTCGTGTTCTGTTGCTCTGCCCTCACGGGGACTGGCCACGGAGCTCAGCACCCAAATGCCCGCCAAGTTTTTTCTTCTGATGACATTGGGCAATTGTGCCAAACCATTGTGCTAATGTTTCTTTTAAACTGGACATCTATCCCTTCCATGAAGAGCAACCCCCTGAAATGGAACACCCTTGTGTAGATGGGCCACAGGATGGGCATAACCCTGCTGCCTGGCTTGCCTCTTCCTGAGACAGAGACCGTGCCTCTGCATTTGTGAGCTCAGCTGGGATTGGGGAAGGTGCACAGCTTTCCCCTGAGGGAACAGGCTGTAGTAGGCCCCCTCATGATTCTGTACTATCCTTTCCTTGTGTGGCAGAGGAGGAGCGTGCTAGGGTGGGAACAAAAGTGAAGTCCTGACTCTGCATTTTTCACCCTGCCCCAAAGAGTGGGCTAGATGTGTTACATTGTCTGTATTTTCCAAAACTGTCTCAGACGCTCAGTTTCACACACTGGCATGCACATGCCTTAGGCATGGTGCTCACTGTGTTGGTCAGAGTTTGTCACTGCTGTGACCAGACACCTAAGCGAGATGACTTAGGCAGGAAGCTTCCTTCTGGGTTGTGGTCTCAGCCTACTGTGATGGGGATGGTGTTGAAAGGAGGGGAAGTTCACTTCCTTCAGAGTGGCGAGAGAGAGAGAGAGAGAGAGAGAGAGAGAGAGAGAGAGAGAGAGAGAGAGAGAGAGAGAGAGAGAGAATATCACCGTTCTGTGTCTTTACCCCCTTTCACCCTTTGGTGCCATCCAGTGCCACCTCCAGCCTGTCTGATGTCATTGGTCTTCTCATTTTAGGTCTGTCCCTCTAAACACCTACAACATACCCAGAAGTGTGTTTTACCAATATTCTTGGCACTTTTCAATCTAATCAAGTTGACGATCAAGTCATCTCAACCATATGCTAGTTTGTGTTAGAGCCCAGGACATGTTTCCTTTCCCATGGGAACAGTATGTTTGGAAGTTGGGTCACAGTTCCCAGTCACCAGGGCCTAGTCTAATGCTCTCTGTGGTGTCTATAGAAGCTGACATCTGTTCTGGGTAGCAATGACATCAAACTCTGACTCTTACAGGCAGGACTGTGCTGGGGTTTTGTGAAGAGGTGAGGACAGGAGTAACCCTCTCGGGAGGTGATGGAAGTGATGGAGATGCGGGTATCCCTCTCGGGAGGTGATGGAAGCCATGGAGATGTGTTGTGAAATAGGTCGGTACAATAAATAACAAGGCCAGCTCAAGAATAATAATTATATTTTAATGGTTATAAGGGGAAACTCACACTACAAGAGTGGGAGGTCCTACTTCCTATCTGTCAAGCTGGAGCTGCACAGAGAGAGCATGCACCTGGGTCCTCCCAGTTTTTCTTCCTGGGCTCCAGGTAGCCACGCCTTAACTAGATGTGATTGGTTGACAGAGTTTCCCCATCAGAGATGCAGGTATCCCTTTTGGGAGGTGACAGAAAGGAGAGTGTGGGCTGAGTGATGGTTGGAGTAGCAGGGCCTAGAGCCAGAGGTGAGGCTGAAGGATGCTAAGGATGTTTCTATTTCTTTTCACTGAAAGTTGAAGAAAAGAAATAGGCAATCATTGCTCACACTCTTCCAGTTCAGGTGCTTTCCCCTGCATGTTTGATTTCCCCTTATTGTCTCTAATGCTTTCATAGTCCAAAGGCTTCAACAGGAAGGCCTGCAGCTGTGGCTGTCAAGGGACTGATTGTTAAGGAACTGGTCACTCCAGCTCTCTTCTTCAAGGTTGAGTGTGTCCCTGTGGAGTCCAGCTCTGTTAGCCTGTAGTAACCCTGAGCTGAGCTAACTACTTCCTGCAGGAGACAGAGCAAGGTAGAGATGCTGCTGTCCAGGAGGGAATTCACAGTTCATAATGAACTCCCATGCTCATTCCTCAGCTGCCAACTCCTGGAATGGCATCCTGAGCCTTGGCTACAGAACACCAAGCCTGGAGCTGCACGCTGCTCAGGCCCTTGGAATGGCTTGGCATCCGGCAATGTGCTCATCTGGGCAGGCGGCTGGGTTTGGGAATTTCCAGTGGACTTTGGCATTTGGCTCATTCTTAGGTCTGTTAGTACCAGCTGGGGCTCAGGAGGGCCATAGCACATTGTTCCTCAGAGGGAACCGCTCAGCTATGAACACCTGCAGCCCAGGATGGGTTATGAGAACCTCTGCTCCAGAGAGAAGGAGAGATAGACACAGAGACAGAGACCAAGAGACAGACAGAGATTGAGAGACAGATAGAGAGATGGAGAGACACAAACAAAAAGGCAGAGAGAAAGAGAGAGAGTTTCAATGAGGGCAGTATAGTTGGAGGCTGCTTGTTCATTTACCGGCTGCCAAGACTCCCAAAATAACCACACAGAAACTGTATTAATTAAGTCACTGCTTGACCTATTAGCTCTAACTTCTTCTTGGCTAGCTTTTACATCTTAATTTAACTCATTTCGATTATTTTTATATTTTACCACGAGGCTTGTGGCCTACCAGCAATGTTCCAGTGTGTCTGTTTCTGGAAGTGGCTCCATGGCTTCTCCTTGACTCTGCCTCCTTTTTTCCAGAATTCAGTTTAGTTTTCCCCACCTATCTCTAACTTACCCTATCAACAAGCCAAGACAATTTCTCTATTCACCAATGGTATTCACAGCATACAGAGGAGCATCCCACATCACCTCTCCTTTTCTGTTTAAATAATAATGAAGGTTTTAACTTTAACATAGTAAAATTACATATAACAAAACAGGTATCAAGCAAGAATTACAGTTACAATATTTATATCTATTTATCTTTTATCATAACTAAGGAAAACTATAACTATAAGTTCTTCAACTCCATCAAAGACTCCAGAAGGATATAATATTACCTAAGTAAACAGGAAGTGCATTGTAAGCAACTTCCAAAACTCTAGAATTGACAGAGTCATCTCGCTGCCTGGACAGTCACCCAGAGTTCTTCTGTATTGTTGGGGCAGCCATCTTCAGCCTACTCACAGCATGCAGAGGGGAATCCCACATCAGGGCAGTAGCACAGCATATCCAGCTGCCTGTCAGTCAAGGGATGATACTTTCTGTCTACTTGGTACTGCAGGGTCCACGGAAGAGTCATGAGCACCTGCATGTGATTGCTGCTCACAAGTTCTGGCTGCTCCTTGTCTCTCCATGGCTGCCTCACTGCACCAAGTCACTCGGGCTACAGAAGCAGTACGGCCAGGTGAAGCCGCTCCTATTGTCTCCTGTCTCTGTTTGCTTGGGTATGATTCTTGGGTGACCAGACTGTTGTATTCATTGACTTATCTGAACGTCACAACAATCCAATAATGCATCATTCTTAATTTTTATATAAAGACAACTAAGCCCAGAGTCCTTAGTGGAGAACAGCTGGGAAGTGAATGGAGGGAATCCAGTGTCCAGTCCACCTGATTTGGAGGTTACGCTCTTTGTGGCTGTCATCCCAGGCTTCATACCACTTAGCTCCACTTTTCAAGAAGTCCGACAGGCGTTCCAGCCATCAGTTTGGGATCATGTGGCTGGATTGTCTGCAATGCATGGCAGCTGCCTTAAGACCCAAGAGTAGCTTATGCAAATTAGAAGTTTCTTCTCAGGCCGAGTACAAGCAATCTAAGACTGACATTGTATGTCAAGAGGTCAGGCCCCATGGCCCCCATCTCGTCTATGTGGTCCAATAAAGTTCCTCTCAATGTCTGCTTGTGACTGGCAGGACAAAGGACTGCAGGGAAAAGAGGATGCTGGCAGAGTTAAAGAGCCGGAGCCGAACGACACACCTTTAGAATGATGGACACAGCTTCCTGTCACATCCAGTCATCAATACTTAGTCCTAGGGCCGTGATGATCAATAATGCAGATTGAAGTTGAGCTTTGACTCAGAACATTCGTGTTGATGTCTCAGTTCTAGTACTGGAGAAGCATAGAGGTCCTGAGTGGGTGTTGAGGCACCCTGGAGGGCTTTGCCACACGTCGTAATGGCAAATGTGCATTTCAAAGGGGAAAGAGCTACACATGTCAACCAAAGGCTCCAAAGCCCGAGGACAATGAAGTAGGTGGTTGGAGTCTCTGCTACAGTCAAGTCATGCTGGGGAGAGAGAATAGAACTATGTCACTGACTTGGATTTGTGAATTATAGTGCATTAGACAGAATGACCACACACCCCTAAGACTGGCTATCATGGAGGCTGAGAATCACAGGGAAGCTCATGAACTTGGGGGAAGGATCGATAGCCCCAGCCAAGGAGACTTCACATAAAAATAAGACTTCTCAACTTTTTTTGGAAAATCATATACAGCAAACTCTGCCTACTGGGTAAGACCCATGGGGCCTTTTTAACTGTTCCTGGAGTCAAACCAATCGGCTCCCAGTGTGCCCCACTCAACAGCACCCCAGCTTTGGGGCTCTGGGACCCTCAGAGGGAGGTTTGCAAAATGATTCCAGGCACCTTTCCTAACTGTGCTGGACAAGCCAGGCAACCCATCCTGTCAGCAGGATAGAGCAAGTCCCCTGGATGCCTCGCCTGAGGACTCCTCCATGGCTGCCTGTGCTTTCCCATCCCCTGGCTATGAAATTCCCTCATGTACTGTGGCAGCTTATTAATCAAAGATGTAGGGGAAGGCATCCAGCATGAACTTGGTAAATCGGCCTATGAAACAGTCTCATCTTCCACACTGCTCTCCAAACTTGAGGCACGCTCGCTCGCCCAACCTCTCTTAGATCTACTTGCAAACTGGGCGGACCTACACTCTAAAACATCCATGAAGCCGTGGTTCTGTTACTTGCTCACGGTCTGAATTAGTCTCCAATCCTCTAATCTTTTTCTTTTCCAGTATTTTCTTTCTAGAGATGCACGGCCATCAGTGATGTGTCTCACTTTCCATTTGCTTAAGGGAAAGAAGACGATAACGACACACACATAGCTCCAGCTCTCTAAAAGGGACAGGGATCATTTTCTGCTTACACAGCTGAAGCAGCAGCAGGTAGATTTATCAGAATCAAAGAAAGAAAGGTGGAAGGCTTTGGTGGAATTGAATGGAAAACCAAAGTTGGTCCTTATTATTTTCAGTTTTCATGTGAGTGAATTCACGTTCTCTGTAAACCTTATTTGGAGGGCTGAAACCAACATGGCTGGCGCTTAGTAAGCTGTTTAGGACATGTGCAGAGTGGGGGAAAACTGTCAGTCAACAGCATGTTCTCAGCAAAGGAAAAGCAAACACACATCTTAGAAAACAAGGTGCATGTTGAGATAACTTTAAAACTTCAATTTGTTTTTTATCAAAGCCCAGGGCAAAGGAATAAAAAGCAATGGGAATATACACTAAAGAGGCCTCCATGCACACTCGTAGTTTAGGTCCCCAAAGTGCCTTTCTGAGGATATAATTAGATGTAGGAGGCACCCGGAAAAGCCTGGTCATGGGATAGAAAGACAGTTTCGCTTAGGGACTTAGTTAGGAACCGGATGGGGTTGCTGCTTTGTCCTTGATGATGGTCTTCACGGTGTGCACCCAGAGCCGTGCTTCCCGTTTGGATAAGCACCTTGTTAGTGGTGGGTGAGCATTAGTGCGGACACACCTGCAACTTGGATCCGATGACCGCTCTCGTCTTCCCTCAGGTGCAAGGGTTTCAGTTCCGACTCTGCTAATGACTGGAGAGCTTTGAGCCTGAGAGCAGCCACCTGATGCATGTAAGGGAAGTCTCTGTGCGGTCTTCATTTGCCTGGAGTCACTTTAAAGGTGCAAGAGAGCACACTGTGCACCTGCCCCCAAAGTCTCATCCCTTCAGGCACTAGCCCCGCATCAGGACCATTCTTAGCATCTGATAGAGTTATCATCACGTCCTTGACATCATTTTAATAGCAATGGCAACTGTGTGATAAAAATATGTCACACGCAAGCAGTTTTGAGTCTGGGTTCTCTCTGGGTGACTTCTGGACTCAACGTCATGCCCTCTCTTTGGTTGTCCATGCAGTTAAGTGCCTCGGCACCCCTTGTGGGTGGGGACACTGAGGTCGATACCTGTCACAGTTGTGTTCTGTGCATTTGGGGGAACACTGAACAGTGGAGTACCTGGACATCAAATATAAGAAGTGTCCTGTTAAACATGTTAGGGTGGGAACCCCATCACCGTGTTTCCCACCCACATCAGTTCCCAGGGCCTGTTGGGGTGTGCCATCATGATTTTCCTCCATAGGTGACGCAGAAATCGAAACACCTCCTTCAGCCCTCACTGATGGCAGCAGTCACTAGCCTTTTGACTTGAACTGGCAGTCAAGATTTCTCTATTCCCACGTTTGAATACATCAAACATCGCCTTTTCAGAAATTCTCTGCCCTTTCTTTTATTTCTTTTTTTCTTTTCTCCACAACATGTGAGGCCTTACATTTTTTTCCTACTTCATACTGATGCAAATGGCAGATTTTTAAAAATCTGTTCTGCGGCTAGTTTTCCTTATGCTATAAATATATCCGCTTGGCTGTGTTAGAGATGGATGATTTACAAATTTAAGTAAAATCAGGGTCCAATTAGATATTATAGCCAAGAGGCCACAACGCTCCAAAACATGCTTCTGGAACCCTTTCCACGGAATTTGCCTGAGAAGCAGATAAAACTGTGTGATGACAGTCTATAAATAAGAGAGAAATCTATAAACAGGAGGCAGCTGCCCCTACCTCAATAGAAAGCTTGTGTGAATCTCGTGGTTCATGGAAACAAGCTCACCTTCTCCGAGCTCGGTCCATGGGTTCTTAATCTTACACACCCATCACAATCACTGGGTGCTTGATTGACACATCAGTTCTCAGCACCTGAGTTTCTTGCATAGTGGGTCTGAGAATTTGCATCTCCCCCCTGTTCAGGTGACATGGCTCCTCTTGTTCCGGCAACCTCACTTTGGGAACTGAGCTTGCCCTTCGTTACTTCAGCATACAGAGAAAGGCCACCCTTCCACACCTGCATCTAACTTTCTAATTTCAGCATATTTTATTGGAAGCAGGCAGGTTCCTTTAGGGGCCTAGCTTTGAGCTGGTCCCAGTCTAGCTCCCTGGGCTCTCACAGCACCCCCAACAGCTCCCAGCCCGCCTGACCAATAAGAAAAGATTACCAATTGGCCCCAGATAGAAAAGGGAAAGAACACTTGAGACTTCCTCATTCATTACCCATAATTGTCTTTTAGAAGTTCTGTCCTTCAGACTGTAGTCCCTGATCAGGTGACAGGAACTGATCAATCAGCCACCGGCCTGCATGATGAACAAGAGAGAAATGGGTCCTGAATTACCTCCCATTTGAAGGGGCAATTAAGTCTCTTTTTTTCTCTCCACGTACAAACTTGTTTTGCCGACTGCAGCCTGGGATGTCTCATGCCCTTCAGGTTTGCCTACCCACGCTAACGGAGTCTCTTTCTGCCTGCATGTCTGTGTTAAGGGCAGAGACACACCAGAAAGCTGCAGAATCATCTTTGAAAATAGATTCAAATTCTACACACACACTTGCAGGAAACAGCCTCGGAAGCAACGGTCTTTGGAGTATCTGTCCACTCTTCTTTCTTTTTTTGTCCTTCTGTCTTTCCATGCTCATGTTTGTGAGTGTTCCACAAATGTGAGGCATGTCAGTCTACCCTGAACCACACTATGCTTATCACTGCTAAGGTTTTATTGTATAACTTTCAAACATGCCTTTATGGAGAGAGCTTTAGAAAGTATTGTGTATAGCTTTCTTGGTTCCACGTGTGTCTTCTCACTTCACATGAAGCACGTCATAGCACCTTTGGTTGAGGGATGAACAAGAGTCTTGTTCACACCACGGGTCTCTCATTTACATGAGGACACTTAGAGTAAATTTGTGACCAACTTCTGGCTGTGTACAAGCCTTTTGGCACTCATTTCAGAACAGTAAATTTCCCCTTATTTTCTGTCGATTGTCTCTTTTCGAATTCTGATTTATTTTACATATGCCTATGAATTGTCTTAACTGTCTTTGAAATGGGGGCCAGAGCAGAAAAGGCACAGGCGTGGGATCTGTGCTGTGTAGAAAACACCTGACCTCCCTGAAAGGAAAGTTGCTCCAGAGTCCAGCAAATGAGTCCACAGACATTGATGCCCACATGTACAGGAACGCCCTTGGCTGGATCTGATGCCCCTTTCACTGGGCATGATTCTGGGCCGCCTGTCCTCTCGTTTGTAGCTCCTTTACTACCATCAAGGGAAGGAAAATGTCCTGTGCCACCCCAACCTCCACCAGACTGAAAGTCTACCATGTTCAACTACTGTTAGACTTGAGGTGAATGGGTGTTCTGCTCACCTGCTCGTCTGTGTGTCAGAAGAGGGTGTGAATTCCCCGGAATTGGATCTACAGGCAGTTTGAGCTACCATGTGTGTGCTGGGAATTGAACTAGTGCTCCTAATAATGGCTAAGGTAATAATATTTGGCTGAGACCACAGATAAAAGGTGAAGGGCTTCTACCGAGCTGTAGGAGAGAGACAAACAGTCCAGCAGGACAGAGGCACTGGGTGAATAAGCAGCTCACAAAATGAAAAATGACCATAAATCCATGAAGAAATTCTGGGCAGCCTCATTTGTAACCAAGGATGAGACAATTATATAAACAACCAAGTGGTTTCTCTGGCCACCCATTATGCAATATTTTATGAAAAGCAGGGAATAGCAGAGGAATGAATATTCTCAATTACTGTTAAGGGGATAACAAACTGTTGTTGGCTGGAGGGCATGTTTAGAGGCATAACTAAAAATTTAAATGCAGACACCATGCCAGGAACTCTTTTTCCTGGGATTTATCTACCAAAAACACTTACATGTCGTCATAAAAATATATCTACGGATGGAATGATCCTCTTAGTTATAATACTGAGGAAAAGGAAATGATTGGACACTCCATCAGTCAGAAAAATGATTAAATAAATTGCAGGTCTTTTTTGGAGGCTGGCCGTGCGGCTATTTAATGAGGGACTATTGGTGGGAAACTGCTCCGGATATATGCTTTTAAAGGAAAGGATCAGGACAATATGCACATAGTGTATAAACTGGCCCCAACTGTACAATATGCTTGCGTATGTAGACTGAAGAATGTAAATATAGAAGGGCCAGTGACATGGTTCAGTCTGGAGAATGCTTTCTTGCAAGGGTGAAGGCCTGAGTTTGGATACCCAGACACTGAAAGGCCAGTATGGTAGACACTTGTAATCCCAGAGACGGAAGATGGTAGGCACTGACCAGGGGATTGCAAGACTCTCACAGGCCAGGTAACCATAGTCCACTTGATAAAGTTCTGGGCGAATGACTCGGTATCAAACAAAACGTGGAAGGTTCCTGAGCCCTGCTCGTGGAGGTTGTTCTCTGACTTCCACAGGCATATTCTCACCTACATGTGCATCCACACACACAGGAACACTCAACATTTGAAAAAGGAAGACAATACGAAGTTACCTGTTGTGAAATATAAATTTAAAATGTGTTACCTTTGTTTATGCTATGGAACATTTGTTTAAGGATGTGAAGATGTGTTACTTTGCCTGCCTAAAACACCTGATTGGTCTAATAAAGAGTTGAACGGCCAATAGCCAGGTAGGAGAAAGGACAGGCTGAGATGGCAAGCAGAGAGAATAAATAGAAGGAGAAATCTGGAAAGAAAAATACCGAGCAGGAAGAAAAGGAGGAGGACACCAGTAGCCAGCCACCCATCCACTCAGAAGTTCATGGAGTAAGAAGTAAAGAAAGGTAATTGAAATAGAGAAAGGTAAAGGCAGAGGCAAAAGATAGATGGGATAATTTAAGTTAAGAAAAGCTAGCAAGAAAAAAGGCCAAGCTAAGCCCAAGCATTCATAAGAAAGAATAAGTCTCCATGTGATTCATTTGGGTGGCCGGTCTCCCAAAAGAGCAAAGACAACAATCATCAAAGAAGGGAAACCTTACAACCTGGAAGAGAAGAAAGGTAAGGAGAGAACACTCTTCCCGCAGCAACTCAGGACAAGACTGTGTTTCATATTTCCTCTGTGCTGCTGTTCCTTTTATTCTGTGACCAGGCAAAACACGTTTTTCCATTTCATAGGATTTCACTCCATCTTATCTGAATGCATTAGAAGGGGGAATGGGAAGCTGTGTTCTAATCCCTGCAACTTCCTGTCTTATTCTTTCGACTACCATCATCAAAACACTCCTCTTCACCTTTGTCATTTGAACGATTCCTCTGATGGGATCCTTGCTCAGGCACACTGTGGTTGGTCAGGCAAGAAGTGTTAACCTGGTAAACGCTTATTCTTATAAATGGTCGGTGGTGACGCCTTCCTCAGGAGGCTCTTCCTCCTTCCTGATGTTGAGACTGTCACACAAGCCAGAGCTGCCATCTCAGGTGGATTTATCAAGTGACCTAAAAATTTCTGTTTCCTTCCAGATGTGCCCTCATGGGTAATTGCCACCTCCATTTGGCCCTCAGCTTGGGTAGAAAAACAAACATACAAAAAAACATATTCACAGCACACAGAGGGACATCCTTCTTCAAAGATTTGAGGGTTTTAATCATACAGGTTTTTTACTTGCTTGGTTAGAGTTACTGCAAGATATTTTATATTATGTGTGGCTATTGCAAAGGATATTGCTTCTCTGATTTCTTTCTCAGCCCATTTATCATTTGTATATGGGAGGGCTACTGACTTTTTTGAGTTAATCTTGCTTGCATCTAGCCACTTGGCTGAAGGTGTTTGTCAGCTGAAGGAATTCTCTGGTAGTATTATTGGAGTGACTTACGTAGATACCATATCACCTGCAAATAGCTATGCTCTGGCTTCTTCTTTTCCAGATGACCCACGTTATGTGGCATCAATCCTCATCTTTCTCTCTCTCTGCAAAATCCCTCTGCAGTGTCCCTCCTTATACCCGGCTTCCTGGTTAGAATAAAACCTCCATCTTGTGCTTTAGCAGACATCATTTTTTTCTGCATTAGTTGACATTTTTCTTTTAGAGATCAAGGTATCCCATCCCGCCCTTACACCAGGGGACAGGACCAGTTTTGGTGATACCTTGTTTGCATGCTTACCAATAAAGCTTACGTGAAGATCAGAGAAGCAGAGCAGCCAGCCACTAGAGATCTTACCTCTACAACCCTCAGCCCAAAAGAAGACTGAGTTCCTCACTCCACTCCCCTTTATTTCTTCCTCTCTCTGTCCAGCCATATCACTTCCTGTCTGTCTATACAGACCTCCAGACGTCTATGGTTAACTAGTGGCTAGCTCCGCCCTCTGATCTTCAGGCAAGCTTTATTGGTCAGAGTACAAACAAGATGTAACCACATCCAATTCCCTCTTATGTCCTTTAGGACACTGGGACCTGAAACGTGGCCTGTAAATACACATTTTCTGATAGTTGGTCACAAATAAAAAAATCTTAGGCACTAAGTCCAACCCTCTGAAACTGAAAGATTGTAAGGTTAGGAGTCCCCAAATCACAGGGCTTGAGGAGTAGCCCAGAAAGTGTTTGTTAGCGGACCCATTGCCATCACATGCTTAGCAGGACACTCTTCTTTGTGATCTGCTAGAGACGGTTCCCATGTGCCAGCTGTACATGACGTGAGCTGAGAAGAGCAGCTACATTCACCAAATGCCTATGGACCAAAAGCTCAAGTCTGACACAGGGAGGCTGCGGAACTGCTTAGGGCAGCTGGGAGAGACAGCTGGGCTCTGTGCTGTGGGTCAGGGACCAGATGAGCCTTCTTATCTTGAAGGGCAATGGGTGTCCTTGTCTTCTGGAACTCACCGTGAAGGGAAGACGTTGTGAACATTAGAGACTTCTGAAGATACCAGGAGCCTCTTGTTGGTTTGTTTCTTTGTTGGTTGGTTTGCTTTTGAGAAGGATGCACTTTGGCTCCTAGCTGTAGATGAGTCCATCATTGAAGTATGGAAAAGCAGAGTGGTCCCTGTCATGGTGGACCAGGAAACATAGAGAAGAGAATTCTGGAACATGATTGGCTTTCCCCCTTTTTTCTATTCTTTGCTGCCTGGGTTCCCAATTACCGGATGTTACCTCTCAAATTTGGAGTGGGTCACCGCCCCCCACATCCCCACAAATCAGAGCAGGTGAGGGATGAGTGTATGCATTCCATATGTAAGCACGGAATTATCCAAGATAACCCAGTTAATAAAGTAGTTTCTCTGTGTTCATTATCCACACGTAATAGTTTCTTTATTTCTTCACATCTCTATAGCTGTCTAGTGTAGAGATGAACCAGGATTTATTTACCTTATTTTCTTCAGTGGCAAATGTTCCAAATGTCCTCTGTCCTTTGCTGGTATATTGTGTGCAGTCGTGAGACCTCATGGGCCCAGCATCACATGTGGACAACAGTGGCCTTGAAAGAAATTCATGAAGCTAGAGTCACTGACTCATCAGGTACAAACCAGCTCACCGTCCTAGGGAGCCCTTTCCCCAGCAACTGTTGGGTAGGTTCTACTTCCCCTCAGCCTAAAGCCCTGTGCTGTCTAATACTCTAGATTATTATTGGTTTGATAAGTGAAAAAATTCTCAATATCCCTTAAAAATTGTTTCATTCAGATATCACATACACAGAAAAGGCACGAATCAGAAACGCGTAAGAAAAATTTAATTCATGCCTGTGTCCCTGAAGTGAACTCATGGCTCTTCAGAAGCAGCCGAGTTTGGGTCTAACACTGAGGTCTCTAATCCATCCTGTACAAAGTAAGAGAGGGTCTAGTTTCAATCTTCTAGATGTTGGTGTCTGTTCCCCCAATTCAGGTGACTGAAAGGCATGGCTTTTCCTCAGGGTTCTCAATTCTATTCCATTGATCTATGGGTCTGTTTTGTGCCAGCACCATGCTGTTTATTTTTATGGCTCTGGAGTCTAACTTGGCATCAGGTGTGGTACTATCTATAGCCACACTGTTTAGGACAACGGTGGCTCTCTGGAGTCTTTTGAGTTCCACTATGAATTTTAAGGTGGTTGTTCTTCTTTCTGTGAGGGATTGCATTGGGGCTGCAATGAATCTGTAGATTCCTTTTGGTAAATGGCCATTTCCTCCAACACTTGTACCAAGTGAGCGATAAGGGTCAAGTTTCGTTCTTCTAGACGCCGGTGTGTTCCCCAAACCAGACATGCATGGGAAGACGACTCATCTTGTGTCTTCTTCAGTCTCTGCCTTGGTGTTTTAAAGTTTCTTTGTGTAGGGTCTTCACTTTGGTTAGGCTTACCCAGAGTATAATTTTGGAGCCATGTGAATGGGATTGCTTCCCTGGTTTCCGTTTGTATGTTTGTCTCTGGTATATAGGAAGGCTACTGAAGTTGATGTTAATTTTGCAACTGTCCTGCCCTGAAAAATGTCAGCCCTGGGACTTCCGGAAAATTTCTGTTACAATTGTGGTTTTTGTGTGTGTAAAAAGGGATTTCCATCCTCTTAGGAAGATCTTTGGCAAAATAAATTTTTAATACTGATACAATTCAATCTATAAATTTTTCCTTTTGTTGTTGATTACACCTAAGAACTCCTTTACCTAAGTCCTAAGATTTAGTTTCTCACTTCCTTAAAAGTATTATATTCTTGATTCCACCTCCTTTCTCCCAGCATTCAACTTAGTTTGCCCTGACTAACTAAGTTCTACCTTTCTATAGGTCAAGCCAGTTTCTTTATTAATTAGTGGTAATCACAGCATACAGAGGGGAATCCCACATAAGATTGATTTGAAAAGCCGGACGGTGGTGGTGCACGCCTTTAATCCCAGCACTCGGGAGGCAGAGGCAGGCGGATCTCTGTGAGTTCGAGGCCAGCCTGGTCTACAAGAGCTAGTTCCAGGACAGGCTCCAAAAAAGCTGCAGAGAAACCCTGTCTCGATAAACCAAAAAAAGAAAAAAGGAAAAAAAAAAAAGATTGATTTGAAAATATTTTTGCTAATTCTTGAGAATTTCATGCAACATATTTTGATCATATTAAACTTCCACTCCTCCCCATAACTCCTCCCAGTCCCACCCCTCCCTTCCCGCTCAACAACTCTGAGTCCTTAAAAAAATAACCCATTAACTCCAGTTTGTACTGCTCATATGTGGACAAACAGCCGTGTTCATATGCCATACAAAGACACACAAACACAATCACATTCACACACAATGAACGAATGTACACACAGAGGCATGTACACACACTGAAACATGCATACACACATGAACACATACATGTACACACATATCTTTTTACTGTGTCCCTGGACATCATTTCAGAGAAAGACTTCATATGGATAAAGATCTCTTATTGGGATTTTGAGAAGATTTTTTTAAACAGTAGATCAATTTATGAAGAATTTGTGTATTTATTGTGCTAAATCTTCCAATCCAAGAATGGTGTTGTCTTTAGTTATTTATACCTTATTTATATTTTTGGAGATTTTAGCACTTACATTATACATGGAATAGAGAGAGCAGATGCCCTTGTCCCAGATTTAAGAGGACATGCTATATTTTCTCCAACAATGGGTGAATATTTTGTGTCTGTACACATGGCGTGGGCCGCAGGACACACATGGGAGTCGCTTCTCTCCCTTCCATCGTGTGGTTTCCAGGGACAAACTCCAGTTGTCAGTCAGAGTTGGTGGCCAGCCAATGCCTTTACTTGCTGAGCCATCTCACTAGACCTGGATATTTTATCTTTCAGCCTTATTCCCTGTGGTCCGTGAGGCAGATACATCATGAAACACTATGTACCCAGGGCAGCTAGAAGGTGAGCAGCCTGGCAAGTGTGAGACACCCCTGACAGCTCGACACAGCAGGGATTCTTTCTGGGTCCACGCTGAGTGTGTGGATGATGCCCTTTGACCTATGCACTCATTGTTTTAGCTTAATTATTTAATAGGCTTTAATGAAGCACTTGCAGATGCGGAGGCATTTAGGAGCAACCCACAGTGCCGTTAACCTTGGTTTTAGCCCATGTTCCTTATGATTGCACGATTTGCCTTCACGTTTCACTACAGCTGAAAGGAATCGTTACCCGGAGAAGTCAGACAGGTTGACACATTTATTTTCAGGCCTTGAAGAAAATATATTTTGGGTATTTATATTACTTCTGTCTCATTTTAGGGGTCTAATTTTTCTCTTCTGGATTTTTTTAAAATCTGCATTTCTAATCCCTCTGATGAATTTAATCTCTCCTTTCATACGTATGCACCCCATATGGTCTTATGGACCCTGGAAGCTGTCAACTAAATGCCTCCTAATTAAATCAAAGCAATTTCCATCTCTGGTTTCATTTTTACCAAAAAGGAAAAAGAAAAAAAAAAAAAACCCACCACCAACAAGGAAGGTCCCGCCCCTAGTGTGTGCCTCTGGGTACCTGACAGCACACTGCTGAGACTCCAGCAGACCCATCAGGTAAACAGAGGGGTCTTCTTTCACCCAAATGGCCTCAGCTGTAAAAGCCTTCTCAGAAACACCCGGCCTGCTCCTAAGAACAGTGGGAACAGCAACGCTGGCTCATGTTTCTGCCTAAACTCATATTAGTCTCATATTCAATTATTTCGTAGTTTTCTTCAGCACACAATTCACTCCAGGCAAGAAGGCCCTCTGCATCAGAAACAGGCCAGCCCTGCAAGTGCTTAGACAGTTTCCTGGTCTAATTCTGTGCAAATTGCTTTAGCACAGGCTCTGACTTCAAAGCACAACACTGATGGTTAAGAGGGAAAAATTATTCCCTTATGATTAAAAAGAAAATGGTTTACTTTACCCAGACTCAAAGCATCATCTGATGCAGGAGGATTTCCTCTTTCCATTCACCCCCACTTTCCCTTAAGCAGTCAGAGTCACAGGCAGGCCCCTCCCTTCTCCCCGGCGGGATCCAGGCCAGTTCTGCTTCCCTGTGATCCACTGGCTCTTGTCAACCATACTAAGAGCTTGCGAGGGAATAGAAATCCACTACACAGCTCTTCACTCATCTTGACTCAGTTGAGGCTCGTCCCTAGGCTTTGTTGATAAAGGGAGTGTGCATTGATTCACATTCTGATCAAGCTTCCTCCAGGGGATCAGCACTGAGGTAGCACGGCCACTGATCATCACCACAGAAGGAGAACAGTCAGCCTGACTTCTGAAGAAGCCAAAGAAATAGTTTGGGTTATCAGCAACATCCAAATACCCCCCATCCAGCTTGTGAAAAGGATTTGCTGAAAAACCAACAGAGAGCTTCATAAAACCAAGAAAAACAGCCCAGTGCCGGGGACACTTCTGAAGGTAAAGTACTGGAGTGGGGGCAGCAGCAAGGACATGCTGCTTTTTGTCCTTGACTTTGGTCTTGAGTTCTGTCTCCCAATAGTAGCCATATTCAAGAGGCCACCCTCCAGGAGAAAAGCTAGGCTTGGACACGGGAGTGAGACCCAGAGGAGGCTTCACAGCAAACACAGCCAAAGATACCAAAACACGAGCGCTTTTTCCTTTCTAGCTTTGCCATTACTTACTGATCCAGAGAGAAGTGGGCAGCAGACCTGGCACAGCCAGTGGGAAAGCAATGAGCGTGGGGCCTGCTAATTCAGCATGGAGTGCTGCAGCATGGTCCTGTAGCTCCGAAGGCAGCTGGGTGGGCTAAGCCAAGGCCTGGGGTGGGTGAAGTTAAGGGAGGCTCCTCTTGAGATCTTTGCTCTGCTTACCATGTGTCAGAACCAAACAGCAGGGACAGTAGCCCATTCTTGATGGTTCTGAAAGAGGCTGCACATGTATCCGGATAGCAACCTGCAGGCACCACCAATATGGCATGATTCATACTTGTGAAGGTTATAGATTTTGACATCATGCTATGGATATATAACGGGAATAACTCTTCAAAGACATTTTGGGAGACATGATTAGTGTAGCTGACATTGTGTGTTTCTTTCATTAGCAATGAGTAAGAGTAATTCCATGCATCATGTTTCTGCCACAGTGGACCGAGATGCCCTCCCCATGATGTGCAGAAACTCTGAAACCAGCCAAGGTGAGCCTTCCCTTCCTCAAGCAGTCTTCACCAGGCACTGTGGCCATCATTAAGGAATAATTCAAGAACAATGGCCACCTGTGTCCATATGAATAGGATGCTTCTTTTTTCCAAAACACACAGCATCTGTGGTTGCGTAACCCAGAGAAACAGAACCTGTGGACACCGAGGCTCATGGACTCAAGATCTGATTTGTTTTTTAAACAGACTTACCTTGGATGCTATGTAGAGATGGGTTTGTCTGGAGTCAGATAGGAAACAGCAGTAAAGAACTACCCAAGAGAAATAGTGGGATTGCCAAGGATGTGTTCCAGCCCAGGAGGAGAAAAACAATAGAAGAGAAGACAGAGACTGTTGTAGTGGTGGGTGAGCATCAGCCAAACCCGTTGAGGGTGGAGTCAAAATTTTGTCCCTGGCCATTGAGATGCTTTTGTGGCTAAAAGTGGCCAAGCTTGACTACCTGGGTTCAGTGTCTGGGGAAGGAGAGAACCAACTCCAGAAAGTTGCCCTGTGACTCTGTGTGTGTGCCCTGGTACACAAACAGACAGACAGACAGACAGACCCATACACAAACAGGTAGACACAAAGATAGAGGGACAAACAGACACACAGACACACACAGAGACACATAGACACATACATAGACACACAGGCACATACGCACACATGCATAGACATACAGATACAAAGACACATGGATACACACAGACATACAGATATGTAGACATACACACACATACACATAGACACACACACATATAGACAGACACACACAGATAGACACAGACATACATACAGACACATAGACACACAGAGAGACACACAAAACAGACACAGATACACATACGTATAGACACATAGACATAGAAACACATATACACAGAGACATATAGACACATAGACACACACACATAGACACAGACACACACACAGGCACATTAAGTACATAAACAAAACAGAGTCTCCTCGATATTAACTACAACTAGTTGTGTTTCGGCTTTGCACAGTGCAGGTGACTGTGCTCCGAGGCACTGAGCTGTAAGCTGATCAGCTACACAGCATCATTAAAATCCAATAAAGTGAGCAATGCTAAGCTTCTAGAACGGGGAAGAAGGCAGTGATGCTGGAAGTCTGCAGAGCTGGTGTGCAGCAGCCCCATCTCGGGGTCTCTGCAGGGAGAAGTGACGCTTCTGCCTGCTCCCACAGTGCCTTCTGCCTTAGGAGATGCTGCTGAACATCACACGGGAAAACATGGAAGAGTGCTCACAGCCCACGCACAGGTCCCAAGAGAAAATTCTTCATTTTGTTTCTACCCATTGATTACTCTTCAGATATGAGCTTTTTCATTCTCATTTTCTGTTCCCCTCGACCCTCGTTTGGTGTCTCTTTATTGTCCATGAGCTGAGCTCTGGCTGCAGCTTGTAGCCTCCTAACCAGAGCAGTGAGAAATCTAACTGGTTACCCCCGTGCCCCTCAGATGCAGCAACAATCCGCAGGTCGCTGCTGCTCTCCAAGTTTGATTTTCAAATCCTCACCTTCCCTTCTAAGCATTTTATTAAAGCATTAACACAAGGAATATAGGTCCGTTTCTGAAGTAGGGACAGTGAACAAAACATTTTTTGAACACTGACAGAAAGGGACAGTTGCCACTTCATACCACAATTGTTAAACACCAATCTCTTTCGGAAGTTTTTTTCAAAAAAACAGTGGAACACACTCCAGCTGGAGGTGGTAGTGTCTGTAACTCCAGCTGGAGGTGGTAGTGTCTGTAACTCCAGCTGGAGGTGGTAGTGTCTGTAACTCCAGCACTTGGGAAATACAGGCCGTGGGGAGCAGCCACCTAAGTTCAGTCTCCCCAACATAGCAACTTTCAAAACCAATCCAGGCTGTGCTGGACATTTTTTTAAGGAAAAAAAACAGAAACACAAAACCCAAAATTTATTAAAACAAAGCAGTAGAGGAGCCTGTAGAGTGGCCCATGGCCGATGGTGTTATGGTGGAAATGAGCTCATATGGGCTCCAGTGAGCCGTCTGCACAGAGCACTCTGCAGCTGGGTGGCCAGTGACATCATGCTGCAACCAGAAATCAACCATGGTGATGGCATTTGTATCATTTATGCTTTTAACAAAATTTATTTACTAAAAAAGGCTGTTTTACACAGCCCTTGGAATAGATGGTATGAGCAGTCAAAGCCTCTTTCCCCTGCAAACTTGCAGTGAAGCTGAGGAGGAGTGGGTAAATAGGTGTGTGCTAGAGTCTTCTAAATGAAGGGTTAACACTGAGTGGTTTGAGATTTCTGGTTCTTCTGTGACACATTATCCCATTTCTCCTAGGTCCTCCCCATAACAACTAAAAATCAAGAGCATGGGGCCGCAAAGATAGGTTTGAAGAAGTGAGAAGGGGCAGTTCACAGGATCCTTGAGATTTGAAGAACAAATAGCCAGCCTCTGGAGCTTCCTTATCACTCCCCAAACCTACCTGACAGGGAGGATCCAGAAGCTTCCAACTGTTTATAGCAAGCACAGACAGAATCACTCTTCCTTGGTCAAAGGACTGGGGAAGGCAATGGAAATCCTTAGGCAACACTCCTTGCTTTCCAGCAAACCACAAATGAACACCACACTAAACTTTCTTCTAGGTTCCAGTGAGGTTTGCAGGGAATTTACCTTGCAAAATCCTCACTTTCTATTCAAATGGGGTGGTACACTCTAATCCCTTGGTGGGGTCTGTAGGATTGACACAGAATTAACCATCCATCCTCCTGCCCAAGAAGCAGCGGTGATGAGAGAATTGTTTAGTCCACAAATGTGGGAGAGAAAACCCCTAAATCCTCAGTCAGGGCTAAGTCAGTGGCGTTTTGTGGGGGAGCGGAGCCTCCACCGTCACCCACAACAATGACATGTGACAGTCAAGTCCCTAGGAAAGGCTAGCAATGTTGAGTTTCACTGTATTCCCACAGGAGGCGCTGGAGGTAAGTCTCTGCTGCAAAGAGTCACAGAAGACAAATAAGGAGAAGGGTACTTCAGAGCCCGGTTTTCAGCCCCACCCACATACCGGAGAGCCCAGGGGTAGTGGAGCCTTCACCCCACCGGACCTCAACCAGACAGAACAATGTGATGGGCTGCAGGTGGCCAGCATCGTTTTTACCTCCCTCACCCTGTGAGCCCAGCTCAGCAGGAGAGAGACTCCGCCCCTATCTGGACTCTTCAAGGCTGAGTGAGCGCATAGAGCATTGCTATTGGCCCTCCACTTGCTCTCCCGCTAGAGTTGGCAGGGAGCTGAGGTTCTGTGCTTACCTTTCAGCAACAATGCAGTGGGAGTCAGTCCTCTGCGGTTTCTCTTCCTGATAGCTCTGAAGTCAAATATAGACATGAATTTAGAACTCCGCGACAAGATCGTATGGTGGAATAAGGTCACTCATTGAGAACACGCCCTGGACGGCTGAGAGCCCATCCAGTAAGTCTGGGCTGCAAATTTGTGTCTGACTTTCGAGGCTGTGGTGACACAGCCTAACGGAGCTCATGCCTCCCGCCAAATGAACTGAATAGGATTCTGGGCTGATAAATAAAAGATATCCGGGATAGAGTGAAAAGCAAATAGATCTACCAAGAGTGAGGGAAATCGCAGCCCAGAGGATGCAAGACAACCACTGGTTGCCATCAGTGAGATAAAGATGGGGAATTCTCCGAAAAGATTGTAAAGACGTCATCAAAGGTGACCATCAATCCTCTTCAGCTGATGAAAGTACATCTCAGTAAAGACTCAGAAGCTACACAATAAGAAGGAACTCAAGGGACATTATCACAATTTAAAGACAAGTAATGGGAAGAAAAAAGAGCCCCGCCCAGACTGGTTACTTACAGAGGGGAGGTGTCATGGCCTTCACGAGTGCTCAGTAGACTTCACTCAATTTAATGAGAATAAGAACGTAATATGTTTTAAAATGTCTCATGTTTAATGAAAGTCATACACCAATTGATTCAAGAGTTTATTAGAACCACAAATAAAGTAAAGCCAGTAAAATGCACAAAACATCTTACAATCAGATATTTAAAAGCAATGACAAAGAAGAAAGCTTGACAGCAGCCAGAGGGAGCCGACTGACAGGCAGCTTTTGGGGAACAGTAACACGAATATGCCCAAGCTCTTGCTGGAAACCCACAGGAAACTGTTAACGGTGTGATTATGTATTGAGTAAAAATATTCCTGAGGAATAAAGCATAAATGAAGACATCCTTTATCACAGGAAAAGGGGGATGGACGGCTAATAATGCAGCCCCAAAGAGTGGACTGTAAAGTCTATCTCAGCAGGGAATATGGACCCCGGGAAAGGGAAGACAAGCATGGGAAGGGGTGAACACAGAGAGAAATGCCACAGTCTATTTTGATTATTTTCTTAACTCACATGTGGTAGTCAAAGCAAACTTACAACACCATCTGCCATGGTGTTTAATGTTTACAGAGGAAAAACTCAAAATAATTATACTTTAAGTGGGGGAAGGTATAGCAGTAAAGGAAAGCAGGGTTTTACCTTTACTTCCTATAACAAAGCACTAAAGCCCGCTGACAATGATGAAGTCCACATAACTACAGCAGCACCCACAACACTCACTAAAGGAGGCATAAAAATGATATACTCAAAATGCTGCATATAAGTCAAGAATGAATGCAAGAAATACGTTTAAGAAACTTAGGAAGGTAGGAAAAGAAACACATGGGGAGAAATCCGAAGTATAAAACTGAGCAAATAATAAAATGAAATTAAGCTCCGACTTTCTAGGTTACCCTAAATATAAATGGCTTACACATGTGACTTGAAAGCCCAACAGCAATGTGCTGTAGGAATTCCTACCGCCAGTAACTTGGCCTCTTATACTATAGATGCCAATGTAAAGTACACGGTTGCTCTCTTCTGGCTGCAGGACTCGGTTGCTGTTCCCCGCTCGAGCAGAGGACTGTGATCTGTGAGTCCACCCCTAAATAAATAACCCTTTACCATACTCAATTCTGAGCTAGTGTGGGATTTCTTTTTAGCGTTCATCTTTTTCTGGCACCCACATGGATCCAAACTCCCCACCTACTGGGTGAACCGGCTTAAAAGGCCTAAACAGTCTACAGCCCAGAAAGTCTCCCACCCTTGCCGCTTGGCTTGCTTTCACCTACTAAGCAGTTTTTTAAAATAAAATCCCCACCACAGTGGAGCTAAGTGCCCAGCAACTTCAAAATTTCTCAAGCTCATGTAACTCCCCTCCCCCAATGCCAAATTCCCTGCCCTATGGCTATTTGCACAGCTTCTGGTTTGTACTTCCTGCTCCTAAGTTCTGGGCTCCTTGCTCCATGAATGGAATTGATCAATTATTGATTGGAAGTGTGTTAAAGGCCTCAGAATTTTATAAGAAACATCATATCAATAGCAAAGGTTTAAAGAAAGAGCTTTCCATTACATGGCAACAAGCTAAGGAGATTATAAAGAGATGTCTTACTTGCTCATTCTATAACCAAACACTGCTACCTGCAGAGAGTAACCCAAAGGGTACTTGAAGGAATAAAATCTAGCAGATGGATGTGTTCCACTTTGCAGATTTTGGAAATTAAAATATGTACACCACACCATTGACACTTACTCAGGTTTTCAATGGGCAACTGCTTTGAGCTCAGAAAAAGCTGATTCAGTAATCACACATTTATTAGAAGTTATGGCCATCATGGGTATACCTGCACAAGTAAAGATGGATAATGGCCCAGCAGATGTCACTAAGAAAATGAAACAGTTTTTGTTTATTATAATATAAAGCATATTACATGTATATCAAACAATCTTACAGGTCAGGCAGTTATAGAAAGATCAAATTGAACTATAAAGGATATGTTAAACAAACAGAAAGTAATGGAAAACACCCACAGAAATGGATTACATAATGCTTTATTAACCTTATATTTTCTTAATGCTAATGAGAAAGGAACAACAGCAGCAGAGAGACATTGGATAATAGAAAAGTCTTCTGAATTAAATCAGCTGGTGTATTTCAAGAATGTGTTGACCTCACAATGGAAACCAGGAGATGTGCTATGTTGGGGAAGGGGTTTCACTCTTATTACAACAGGAGAAGAAAAGTTATGGATACCATCAAATTAATAAAGATTCTATTTGAAAAAGAGTAATCTTTTGAGAAAGAGAAATGATGGTTCATCCACAGAGCTGACAACCAATCAGGACATGAGGAAATCTCATAAGGGCTGGGGCAGGGTTCTGTTCTTGTCTTTGCAGGAAAATACTCATCTTCAAAAAAGTCAAGAGACCCTGGACATCTAGATGCCTAAAGAGGAAAAGATAATTATCCAGATAGGATCACCAAGCAAAGAGAATTATCACTTATGAAGACAGGTCATCTGAGGGTAAGAATCTCTGAATATTAATTAGAATAATAGTCATGATTCACTTAAAAATCAAAACTGGCTTTGGAGTTGGACAACGGCTCTGTCCTTCTCTAAATCCAAGCATGTCGTTAAAAGAAAAATTCAGAGTTTCTGTCTCATGTCAGGAGCCACCTGGTATGGGACAGAAAGAAGAAAGAATTTAGAAAAAAATTATTTTCTTCATACCTATTTTGTCTCTATCATATCTTTCATTGAATAATATATAAATAATATTTTAGTTTTCCACAATTAAAAATGAATTTTCCTGCAGTAATCTTTGAAGTTTTCAGGAAGAAGATGGGGCACCACAACAATGACTCCACCTGGTTGATATGATGTCATGATGTTGATGATGCTACTATAAGACGGGTTTGGGGTACCAGCTGCTCAAGATGGTTCCAACTTGGTTAGCTGAAATGGTGCTTTTTTTTTTTTTTTAACAACGTTCTGGCCAGAACTCCAAATAGGAACCTCAGAAAAACCCTAATGAATACTCAGAGACTATTTGCAATTATACCAGGCAGTAATCTTGGAACTCAACCATCATTTTACTTTCACAGGATCCCATAGAAAGAACATCACCCCCATGACAGCTGGAAGTAATTCTAGAAGACAATGTCCCCATTTCTGACAATGTCCTCAGGGTTAGGGACATCATTGAGGTGTTGATTACAATTGTTATAGGGTTGGGGATTGGGGGAAATTATGTAGGCTCAGGGATCTCTTTTTAAAAAAAGGGAAATTAGGATAATTTCCTAATTTAGTGTGTTTACTCACACTAATAATAATAGTAAGTAATAGAGTGAATACTTGTGAGCTATTATTTATAGGCAATTTACATTGGTTTAGAGTCTTGTATATTGATACAAACAAATTATATTGAATATGTTCCTATTTTCGTCTACAATATTTGTACACCAAGGCAAAGTAATTTTTTCATATTGTATGCATGCATGCTCCTACCTCTGCTTAAGACATTTTGTATATTGATACAATTTTAGGATATATTTATCATATTGCAATATACATTCCTATCTTTGATCAAGATACTTATTCATTGTTTACATTTTGAGGTCATTGTCCTCATTTGTTGCACAGTTGTTTAAAGATTGTTTAATATTCTAATATGAAGCCTTAGTCTTTAAGTTATATAGGTATTAAGAATTATAGGTCAATATAATTATAGGTCATCCATTTTTCTCATACTTATAGTTAGACTAATCAGGTTTTTTAGATACATAGTGATTGTATTATGCATAGATAGGTAATCTTCAACCACTTCAAAGAGCTGCAGAATATGGCATTTAAATAACTTAGGGTTCTGTTGACTTGAGACATGATTGCTCCTGGCAGCACTGATCTATTCCCAAGAGAATGTTGAGCATCAAAGACACTCCACTTGGAACTTGTTTTCTTCTTGGCAAAACTGACCTTTGGGCAAGAAAATGCCCATGCATCGATCACTGACAAAATGCACGAATATCAGTCAAGACAAGCAGTCGTCCAGTCTTGCCAAGACAGGGTAAGAAGGTTTTAAAAAATTTCCTGCCTCTGATAATGGTCTGTCAGTTACTCTAGGCCTTAGCCGAAGTTGGTTGCTCCAACATTGCAAGTGAGACTTTGGGTGATTGCCCAGGTAGCCAGTTGTCTCTGTCATTTGTTGCACATTGTGAAAGTTGCTTGATTGTACTTCCTGCTTACTCAAGTAATATTATCTTCCCTTATCACATCTTTGATGGTGTTGAACACTAGATAATTGTAGTTACTTTCCTTTCATGACTTGGCCAAGTTATTTATAATACAAGACTTAAACTCCTTAGGATAGGATAATTATTGAAACATTTATCACGTGTTTCTTGCTTAATATTGTTTAGGCTGCTTGTAATTCTAATTTTCATACCTGATATTTGTTCTTATTGTATATAATTTTGTATTAGGCTTAGAACTCTCTTATTTAAACAAAACAGGAAGTTGCTGTAGGAATTCCTACAGCCAGTAGACTTTAAGTTACCTGCCCACTTGGGCGTGGCCTCTTATACTATAAATGCTGATGTAAAGCATGGGTTGCTCTCTCTTCTGATTGTGTTATTCGGTTTCTGTTCCCCATTTGAGCAGAGGACTGTGATCTGTGAGTCTACCCCTAAATAAATAACCTTCTATTATACTCAATTCTGAGCTAGTATGGGATTTCTTTTTAGCATCTGTCTTCAGCAATGAGATCTAGAAATATGTTATCTATAAGATATGTTATCTTAAAATAAATATTTTAGGGTATCTGCTCTTATGTTGAGATACTACATTTGGGGTTGAGTTTTGCACAAGGTGAGAGATACAGATTCAGTTTTATTTTTCTACACCTTGATAACCAGATTTTCCAGCAGCACTTGTTGAAGATGCTGTCTTTTCTTCATGTTTATTTTTTGGAATTGTTATCAAATATCAGGTGGCTGTAGTTGTGTGGACTTATATCTGAGTCCTCCATTGCATGATATATCCCATGCTGTTTTGTTACTATGGCTTTGTGGTATAACTTGACATTGGAAATGGTGATGCCTCCCGTCAGATTCTTTTTTTTTTTTTTTAAATATTTATTTGTTTATTTATTTATTTATTATGTATACAATAGTCTGTCTGTGTGTATGCCTGCACGCCAGAAGAGGGCACCAGACCCCATTACAGATGGTTGTGAGCCACCATGTGGTTGCTGGGAATCGAACTCAGGACCTTTGAAAGAGCAGGCAATGCTCTTAACCTCTGAGCCATCTCTCCAGCCCCCCGTCAGATTCTTTTTGGTAAGGATTGTTTTGGCTCTCCTTGATCTTTTCTGATTCCACATCAACTTTAAGATTTTTTTTTTTCTCTCTCCATGTGAAGGATGGCCATGAAATTTTGATTGGGATGGCATTAAATCTCTGTAGGTTGCTTTGGTAAGAGGGATGTTTTCACAATTAATTAATTCTTCCAACCTATGGACATAAAAGGTCTTTCAATTCTGCTATCTTTGTCAGTTATTTCAGTGTTTTAATGTTTTCATTGTTGAGATATAGGCGAGTTATTTATTTATTATTGTCAACTTTATATAAACCAGAGTCATCTGGGAACAGGGGACCTTAGTTAAGGGATTATCTCCATCAGACTGTCCATAGACATGTTTACAGGATATTTTTTTCTGATTAATGATTGATGTGGGAAGGCCAGCTCAGTGTGGGTGGTGTCACCTCTGGGCAAGTGGTTCTGGGGTCTATAGGCTGAGGAAGCCATGCTGACCACCCCAGTAATCAGTGTTCCCCCACAGCCTATGCTGCAGTTCCTCCCTGAAGGTTCATGCTTGAGTGTCAGCCCTCACTTCTGTCATGATGGGCTAGGATTAGAATGCACAAGCCAAATAAACCTTTTCCTCCCCCATTATGCTTTTGGTTGTAGTGCTTATTACAGCAATAGAAAGCCTACATGAGACAAGGCCTTTCCTTTCTTTGGTTAGGTTTATTCTGACTTATTTTATCCTGGTGCAGCTATAATGAATAAGATGTGGTCCCTGATTTTATTTACAGAATGGTTTGACACTGGCATGTAGAAAGGAGACGGTTTGTAGTATTGATTCTGTGTCCTATGACCTTTCTGAAAGTGTTAACTAGCTGACAAGTATTTGACAACATCACCCAGGGTTGCTTATGCAAAGAATTACAACATCTTCAAGTAAGGGCACATTGACTTCTTTCTCAGTTGTATCCCTTTTATTTATGTCTCCCACATTGAAATGGTATTCATTATTGGTATTCCTTATTGACAATAATCCCTCAGCTATCCAGGAGCAGATAGGTCCTTTCTCACTTAAAAGCATGTATTAAAATCCTACAGCCAACATCACATTTAAAAGTTACTAAAGCTCAATACCTCAGCTCCAAGACAATGATGCCGTCTCTCACCACACTCCAGCACAGTCCCGAAGCTCTAGTGTGATTTATGGCAAGAAAAGCAAAGTGTGTAACAATAGGAGAGGAAGAAGTGGAACCATCTCATTTGTGGTTGATAGGATTCCTCATATTAAAAAATTTATCAGAACCTGAAATGAATACATAGCCCAACTCAGCGGGCAGTGGAGGACTAACTTCAAAGGTGCACGATCACTTGTACTCTAGTCTAAGACACTGAAGTAAGACACGAATATAAAAGAACACCTATAGGACCTGTACACTGAAATTTACAGTACACTAGTAAATGAAAAATTTTAAAGACATAAATAAGCCGGGTAATGGTGGCATGCACCCTTTATCCTAGCAATTGGGAGGCAGAGGTAGGCGGATATCTGAGTTCAAGGCCAGTATGATCTACAGAGCCAGTTCCAGGAGTGCCAGGACTGCTCAGAGAAACTCTGTCTTGAAAAACAAACAAACAAACAAACAAACAAAAGGCATAAACAATTATAACAGCTTATCATGTCCATAGACTGGATGATCCAAAATGCTGTATTCCATCACCACCTCAGTGACCTCCAAGTATAACTCAAAGCTAAAGATAGGTTTTGCCAGACTAATTCCAAACACAGTGCTCTAGGGACGAAATGTACAGAGCTAGAGGGAAGCTGAATTAGATGGTGGGATGGGCAACCAGAAACAGAGCCACACAAATGCACACAACCGATCTTGAGCAAAGTCAACTGGGGATAAACGTTCAGCCAACGGTGCTAGAGCAGTGGAGCCAGGTGGGCAAAGCAGGGAAGTGTTAGCCTTGTCTAAAGATTAACTCAGGTGGACGGCAGGTGGGCATGAGGATGTGCACCTGCAATCCTGGCATTCAGAAGTCAGAGGCAAAAGGACAATGTCTTTACACTGCATAATTAATAAAAGCAATAAAAAACAAATGTAAAAAATGTGGACTGATATTGTACATTATATGCAAACATTATGCAATATGCCATTTTATATAAAAGGCTTGAGATTTATATGTTTGGTATCAGATGTGGTCTCTAACTATATCTTTTAAAGAGAATTTAACGAGAAGTCTACAGTTGAAAACTATGTATGTGATTTGTAGAACTAAATGTATTTAAAGGCAGAATAAGGGCAGGTATACACTTTGGAAAACTTTGTCAGTGAAAATTCTAGCTAAACTGGAGAGGAGGAGAGGGAGAGTGAGAGGTGGGAGGAGGAGAGAGGAAGTGGGAGAGGGAGAGAGGAGGTGGGAGGGGGAGCGAGGAGGTGGGAGGGGGAGCGAGGAGGTGGGAGGGGGAGAGAGGAAGTGAAAAGGGGAGAGAGGAGTTAGGAGGGGAAGAGAGGAGGTGGGAGGGGAGAGAGGAGGTGGGAGGGGGAGAGAGGAGGTGGGAGGGGGAGAGAGGAGGTGGGAGGGGGAGAGAGGAGGTGGGAGGGGAGAGAGGAGGTGGGAGGGGGAGAGAGGAGGTGGGAGGGGGAGAGGGAGAGGAAGAGGTGGGAGAGGGATAGAGGAGGAGAGAGGGAAAGAGGAGGTAGGAGAGGGAGAGGAAGAGGTGGGAGAGGGATAGAGGAGGAGAGAGGGAAAGAGGAGGTAGGAGAGGGAGAGGAAGAGGTGGGAGAGGTGGGTAGGGGAGAGAGGAGGAGGGTGTTGTAAGTCACTAGAACTAGACTAACTTGAAATTCAAATCCTGAAGCACTTCAGGTGAACTAATCCTCAAAGAAGAAGGAATTAGATCAAGAGCCAGCTCCTCATCAGGGATGATGGAAGCCAGATGGCAGTAGAATGCCATCTGAGATGAGTGAAACCATGGAGTGGGATTCTCCACACGGAAGCCGTGTCCCTCAGAGAGAGCTGGAGAGGAGGGCTGTGGACATTTCTCCACACGGAAGCCGTGTCCCTCAGAGAGAGCTGGAAAGGAGGGCTGTGGACATTTCTCCACAATGACCTAAGGGATGGTAAACATTCCAGCTGATGAGAGTGCATTGTAGAGACAACCCCAAGCCCCACCATACTCTACAAAGATGCACAATTAGAACGCAAATCACACAATGAAATCAGATGTTAGCAAAGGAACAAAAATAAACTTTGTTTTTAGCTGACATTTAGCCCAAGGCACACTTAAGAGAAATTCTCTCAGGGAATATTAAAATATGCTCAGAGGGGCCGGGCGATGGTGGCGCATGCCTTTAATCCCAGCACTCGGGAGGCAGAGGCAGGCGGATCTCTGTGAGTTCGAGACCAGCCTGGTCTACAAGAGCTAGTTCCAGGACAGGCTCCAAAGCCACAGAGAAACCCTGTCTCGAAAAACCAAAAAAAAAAAAAAATGGTAAAATATGCTCAGAGGAAGGACTAAAGAATAGAAAAATATTGTAGAAACATCAATTAAACATGACAAAGCATAGTGTATGAAATCCTCAAGAATAAATAAAGACATCATAAGGAAAAGAGGAAGTCGCAGTCCGCAGGAGATCCAGTCAGAGTCAAATGATGAGGGTTACATTTGAAAAGAACAGGAGGTAATTTTTCAGAGAGGCAGCAAAAATTAATTCACATTATTAAGTCAAAACTAGTAGCTCAGCAAAAACAATTAATTTGATTTATGTTTCATCCATAGGGTGACAATTTAAACAAGAAGAACATGTAAAGCTAACAGATTTAGAGGAAAAATATTTTTAATCCAAAAGAAGTCAAAGGAATCAAGAAATAAAAACAGGAACAAAAATTCAAGAATAAACCAGTAACTTTAAACTCAAATATATTCATAAATACAACCAATAAAAATGGGGTACGTAAAAGTCCCAGGTTACCAGATGGAATAACATCATAAAAGCATTCATATTCTTCCCCAATGCAAAAATTCACGGGCAATGACATCAAAACACACATCCAGTCACCAACTGGAAGGAGGCACGCTGAGCCCCACTAACCTCAGATAAAATGGGATCGAGTCAGAAACATTCCTAAGTACAAAGCAAATTACTTCTTAGAGATAAACATGTCCCTCTACTTGGAAAATTCAACGACTGTTAATGTTTCAGCACCCAGCGGGAAGCCGTCTGCGTGTACAGGAAAGTGGAGCGAGTTATTCAGGGACAGACAACGGGAGCTCCTGTAACTGATAAAACAGAAAGAAGCATAGACAGCAAAATAGAAAACCCCAGTCCGTACCTTATCAGTTGGGGCACAGACGCTGTGCATAAAAGAGCCTGGGCAAGAAACTACAGGGTACATCTTGTTCTCAAGTTGAGTAGGGTTTTCACCAAAATTTCCAAGAAAAGGATAAATATACACAGCTCTAAAACATGTGATCATAAGCTTTCAGTTCAAGAAAGTAGGCGAAGGGTAATGAAGAAACTAGAGCAGGGAAGTGAAAGAGAGATATTCATGACCTGGGCTGTAATAATGAATACATAACATATAAATGACACAGGCTACAATAATAGAGATGTAACATATAAATGACACGGGATATAATAATAAAGATGTAACATATAAATGACACGGGATATAATAATAAAGATGTAACATATAAATGACACGGGCTGTAATAATAAAGATGTAACATATAAATGACACGGGATATAATAATAAAGATGTAACATATAAAAGACACGGGCTGTATTAATAAAGATGTAACATATAAATAACATGGGATATAATAATAAAGATATAACATATAAATGATGAGGGGACTATAGGAGCTGAAGAAAGTCTCAGAATGGATGATGAAGACCCACAACCCCGCTAGTGACGGGGATGAACTAAAAGGAAACCGCACTAACACAAATAAAATGGCATTGGTACAGACGCTGCAGAAATTAAAACGCTCCCACGAGCGTACTCAACGACAGTCTTACTCCAAGAAATATGAAGATTTGGCTGCGGAGAACAAATTCCTCAAAGACCACGAGTTGCCAAATCTGACCCAAGAAGTAGAAAAAATCTAAATAAATTTTGTTTCTTAGATAAATTGAACACTTCCTTTCCAGAAAAACAATTTTGGGCCCAGATGTCTTCTCTAGTGCATCTTCCCAAACATTTAAGGAAGAAATAATGTGGACCTCAATGAGAAAAGATGGCGCGTGCCCAAGCTGGTTCTCAGAGGATGGCTGCATTCTGATGCCAGGCCCTGGCAAGAATACTGTGAGGAAGAATATTACATGCCAATTTCTCTCGTGAACATTGTATAAAAATCCTGAAACACTTGCGAATCAATTGATGTCTGAAGTGGTTTAATGCTCAGAAAGTCGGGGCAACTCACCACATTGACGGAAGTGGGGGGAAATTATAGCATTTATTTGTCAAAAAGAATAGAGAGTACAGTGGGCATCACAGAAAATCCTCCTTGCCAAGTAGGAATGGGAGTGTTTTTCACTCTGAAGAAGACTTCTGTGGAATCTTACAGTCAACACCACATTTAACAGTGAAATATGAAGAATGTCCCCTCTGGGACTAGGAATGAAGCAAAGACACAGTCTATTGTTCGGTGAAGATTGAATATTTTAGGGAGTGAGATGGGCAGGAAAGTTAGGTAAGACCCTTAAATGGCTGGAAAAGAAAATACTCTCATTATTTGAAGAGATGAATGTGTACAAACAGCTCAAAAGAATGTGAAAACAATTAAAATTGTCCTCAGAACTTGGTGAGGTGCTGCAAACGAGACAGGTGACTTAAAAACAGTATTTTACTTCAATGCCAGAAATACATAGAATATTAAATTACAGCATCTGGGCACACTTAAGATTTAATGCTTATATTTTGTGAGACGAAAATCAAAGATGATGAGATAAAAATCATAAAAGCTGAGATTTGTTGCATTCAGGGTGGAATCAAGGTCTTCGGTGACACAGGACACCAGGTTGCACAGGATCAAGCAACTATTGGATGCCTGCTGTGCTCTTGATGTGAAAGAACCCAATAGGACCATTTCACAGGAGTGAAGGAACTCAGCTAACCAACAGACAGACACAGGCAGGCTTCAGGCTCCACAGAGCTGAGCCATTCCTCCCAGCATAGCAATGGAATGCTTATCATTTCTATATTTTTTTAATTTTGTTTTTAAGTCTTGTCATTCCTGAATGTGTGTGTGTGCGTACACGTGTGTGCATGTGTGTGTGCGTGCGTGAGTGTATGTGTGTATGCATGTGTGCGTGAGTGTGCATGTGTGTGCATGTATGAGTGTATGCGTGTGTGCATGTGTGTATGTGTGTGAGTGTGCACGTGTGCGTGAGTGTATGTGTGTGCATGTGTTGCATGTGTGTGCATGTGTGAGTGTATGTGTGTGCATGTGTGTGTGTGTGTGCGTGTGTGTGTATGTGCACATGTGCCTCAGTGAAGTGAGTGCCTGGGGATGTGTTAGAGTGCCTTTTAAGTAGGTTTGAGGAACCAAAGTATTCATTTACCTTCTGAATACCCGTTTAAATGGAATTTTGAGGTCTGTTAAATGTTTTATAAATCTTTAAAATGTTATTTGCTTATACAAAACAACATTCACTCATAAGAGAAAAGCTTCATTGGGCTATAAAATTTGACACCAAACACAGAAATTTTACTAGGGATTTCTTCCTAAAATGGGTCTTAAATTACTTATTTTATTTACAGAATAGTCTTGGGTTAAGATATAAATGTGGTTTATATGGAGTTTTTCAAAACTATTCTTAATACATAAACATTACATGTAGGTGTTTTATTTTGGGGGGTTTTTCAAGACAGGCTTTCTCTGTGTAACAGCTCTGGCTGTCCTGAAACTTGCCTTGTAGACCAGGCTGGCCTTGAACTCAGAGACCCGCCTGCCTCTGCCTCCCAAGTGCTGGGCTTAAAGCTGTTCACCACCACTGCCCGGCACATGTAAGATTTTTTTTATTAAAGCTGTAATATATATAAAACGATAGACATAGGTTTGTTAAATAACAGTATCAGCTAATAGTAGCATTCAAATCTAGGAACGTTTACCCTATATGCAATAAACATGGCCACATTATTAAATGTTGATATAATTATAACTGATACTATATTTTGAAAATAAATTTTAACATAGTTATAACATTAAGGAGTAAAAACCTGTGAGCTCTTTAGTTTTTTTTCAATGCCCTTATCTTGTCCAATTTAAATTAAAGAGAAAATTCTATTTAAAAACCAAGCTTTCAGTGCCTACTAAGCCCGCTTAAAGCCTCATCAACAACCGGTTAGACTCTTTAAGATTAAAGACCTTTTACATGGTGGGAAAAAGTCATATCTTTAAAAGCAAGACTTTTCCAGTAAGGCTTGTTGAAGCTACTGAATGCAATATGAGCAAAAGCATGGTCTAGACAGTGTAGACATTGTTTACACTGCTTTACCTGTTGCCTTGGTCTATTGCTGTGAAGAGACACTATATGGCCCCAGCCACGCTTCTAAAGGAAGAAACATTTACTTAGGTGGCTTATAGTTCAAAGGTCTAGTCCTTTGTCATCACGGCTGGAAGCATGGCGGCATCCAGGCAGACACAGTGCTGGAGAGGTAACTGTGACTTCCACAGGTAGTAGGCGGGGGTTGGGAGAGGGGCAAGGGGAGAGACTGAAGGATTGCCTGACTGACTGACTGACTCTGGGCCGGGCTTGAGCATTTGAAACTTCAGTGCCCACCCCCAGTGACACACCTCCTCCAACAAGGCCGCACCTCCTAATCCCCCCCCCCTCGTCAAGTACTATCACTCCCTGATGACCAAGCATTCAAATCTGTGAGCCTGTGGAGGCCATTACTGGTTCAAACTACCACATTAGTAAATGGTCATATTAGTGAAAACCTCCAAAGTAGCCCTACCTCTAATAGTCTATATAAAAACAAATATATATTACATAAATATAAAAATAAAAAATATAATCACATAATACACACATATGCATTCCTTTTAGTTTATAGTGCAACTAAGTTTTTTTTTAAAAAAATAGTTTTAGTCAGAATGCTATTTGGTCAATTATTATCTCATCTCTAAAAAGATAAATCCCTATTGCTGATAAAATAAACAACAGTCCTTCAGAACACGATGGGTCCTGTTCTTGGTGCAAACTCCTCTCATGGACAAACGCTCACTGAGGAGATGATCCTCTATGTTCTGCCATTCCTAAAAATCTGAAATTTGAGACAATGGCTTAGTTCCCTGCTTTTAATTTTCCCTAAACAAACAATATGCTTTTAAAAACAAAGATGGCATGTTTTTCAAAATAAGCTTACAGTTATGCTAAGTATGTAGAGTTTCTAATTAAGGGTCTCAGTCTTAAGTCAGGTTTATTTAATAATCTTCCTCTGTCAAACTTTATTTGAGCATTATAGAACAGTCCAAAGCAGTATTTGTTGTTCAGTCCTGGTGCAAGTGGTCTTCCAGGTGTCAGTAGCCACACTCAGAGATCTCTGCTGATTGCACAAGGGATCAGAATGCTTTGGACCACAATGAGGTAGTCACAGGAGAAAAGATTCCTCGGCCACTGTAACAGCTAAGCAAGCCCAAGGAGACCACATCAGGTGGCACTGTATCTACTCAGGAAATGGTGGCCTTTGTAATAAATAATGCTGGGTCAACTGAATATCCACATGGAAAAACATGATTCTTGACTTCTATTTCACCCCAGACATGAAAATCAATTCCAGATGAGATTGTGAGCAGTGAGGCCGTGAGACTTTCAGAGGCCTTTCTGGATGCAGCCGACAGTTCCTCACACAAGAGCTTCAGATGCCTGTCTGTACCGAGCCGACAGTTCCTCACACAAGAGCTTCAGATGCCTGTCTGTACCGAGCCGACAGTTCCTCACACAAGAGCTTCAGATGCCTGTCTGTACCCAGCCGACAGTTCCTCACACAAGAGCTTCAGATGCCTGTCTGTACCCAGCCGACAGTTCCTCACACAAGAGCTTCAGATGCCTGTCTGTACCCAGCCGACTGTTCCTCACCCAAGAGCTTCAGATGCCTGTCCTGTACCCAGCCAACAGTTCCTCATACAAGAGCAGTGGCTGCAAAGGAAGCATACTGGAAAAGCCAGACCACAAAACAACACAAACTCTTTTCCACAAAAGATACTGTAAGGAAGTGATAGGGCCAACCACAGAGTGCAAGCACGTGCTGTGATGAGAGGTTCACATGTACAATTTTATATATCTTAATCAATCATATATACATACATACACACATATGTATATATGTAAACCTCATTAATCAGCAAAAATACCAATAGAATTAAGGGTGGAAGTTTTAGCAGAGGAACACTGTGCCAGACTTTCTTTTGTTCCACCAACCTGCTCCCAAATTATGACATAAAGATTTATTATTATAGAGACTGATGATGATGATGATGATGATGATGATGAAGAATACTTGGCCTTATCTTATGCTTGTCCCACTAACTCTTAACAACTTAACCTGTTTCTCTTTATCTACATTTTGACTCAGGGCTTTCTCTTTTCTTCGGTGTATCTTTCACTGTCTCTCATGTCTGTCTGTCTGGAGGCTGCCTAGCTTCCGGCCCTGGGCTTTCACTGTCTTCCATGACTGACTGGTTTCAGGCCCTGAGTATGTCCCTCTCTTTCACCCTCATTCTCTTCCTTCTTCTCTCCTATCGTCTTTTCGAGTTTAGATTTCTCCTTCTATTTATTTTCTCTGCCCACCAGCCCCACCTATCCCTCTCCTGCCTAGCTATTGGCCATTCAGTTCTTTATTAGACCAATCAGGTACCTTAGGCAGGCAAGGTGAGACAGATGCAACACATCTTTACGTAACTAAACAAATGCAGCAGTAACAAATATAGCAACCTTCACACAGTTGAAGTAATATTCAACAGCATAAACTAACACAACACATCTTTGCCTCGTTAAAATAATATTCCACAACAGAAGGCTGCCAAGTGGAGAGCAAACCCATGGAAGGATGCTTAACTTGATCATCAGAGAAACACAAACACTCTGCCTTCCTTCAGCAGAATCCAGAGTGGTTACAGCACAAGAACCCAGTGTCATTCAAGGACTATTGGGAATGGCTATCTCTCGCCGTGATCACATGGGTGGGCTTTGTAACCTGCTAAACAAGAAATCTTCATTACGTGCTAAATCTAAACACACACACAGACATGGGCCAAGTACAGTCACCTGCCGCACAACAGACGTGGTTTCTGAAAATGCTTCTCTGGATTCTTTTATCATAGCAACAACCTAGACAGGAACCTGCATGACTAAGCTACAGGATAACATTGTTTCCAGGCTACAGAGTAACACCACACATTACAGAAATATACTGTAGGCATCTGTAGTGAGTCCTAAGAAACGGTGGGTCTAAACGTAGAAGAGGTACAGTGCAAATGCTAGCCGGTGGCCTTCTTTACTTCTGTGGGATTATCAGAGGCTCAGGCTGCCATGGCCACAGTCCCACTTTTAGGGTTAAGATCAGCAGAATTGCAAACATGACTGACACAAGGATGGTCACCGATATACGACAGTACCTCCATATTAAAAGCACCCAGCTGTCCTTCAGAGAGATGGGCTGATCCGAGCAGCGAGTGAGAAAAACCTGGCAAGGATCCTTTGGTTGGGATCTCCAGGAGTCTGAGAGTCAGGAGGGTGACCAGATGTCTCCTCATGACAGTTCAGCATCCGCCAGGCATGTCCTTGTTCTACACTACCCCCAATGGCAGTCCATGTCTAAATGGAGACACATCCAAAGACAAGAAAAGCCTGAGGAAAAGACGGAAGTGATTGGATTTCTCTGGAATAACTTGGATTAGACCTTTACTTAAAAAGAGAAAAAACAATGGTTGCTCTTAATCCTTTCATAAAGTATAGCATTAGCACGCTGTCTGCAATAAAAATGTAGCGTTGTAAGCATATGTGGGTGGGGTTAGCAGAGACCCACTGTATTTTGTCACCACGGAAGCTCCGTACCCCTTAATCACACCCTTCCCCCATTCTACCCGACCTGCTTTCAGCCCTAGGAATCTGGCTTCCTTGCACACCTCATGATTTTGCCGGCATGAGTTTGCTGGATCATATGTCCATTCTATTTTTAAGCTTTTGAGGAACTACCATATTGTTTTCTGCCATGCTGTGGCATCTTATAGGGAATATTTCAGATTAAGCTTTTAAGAGAAAATTCAAGACAGAAGCGAGCTATAGGAAAACAAGGGAACTCAAAGTTGTTTTGTACACCTGTGTTTGTTCAGCTGTTCCATCGTGTACCTGCTGCAGTAACTTGGACCGTGGAATTTGCTCTCTGCCTCCTAAAGTTTGATTTCAGTCGCTTACCTGGTATTGTTTCTTCCATTCTGCAAAATGCTTAAAAACATGATTTTATGATGTTTTTATTTTGCCTCCTGTGTCTAAGCAGCAGAGAAACAATGTTTTCCCCTTACTTCCTGTGTTGAGAGACTTCATCGTGCACAAAACTTTTCAGGAGTCTTATTATCCTTGTCACTATGGGATAGGGATTACAGCGGCCACCTCTGTGTCCTGGATTTACAGCTATCACCATCCTGGATTCTCTGTGTCCTGGGCTTACAGCTGTCACCATTCTGGATTCTCTGTGTCCTGGGCTTACATCTGCCACCATCCTGGATACTCTGTGTCCTGGGCTTCTGATTCAGTAACTTTTCTTATCTCTGTAAGAAACAAACAAAAAAGCCCTGATAAGAAGTGACTTATGGAAGGAAGGGCTTGTTTTGGTTTTTGGCTGGAGGAGTCTGTTATGGCAGAGAAGAGCAAGGTGGCAGAGCGGGCAGCAGGTAGTCAAACTGCATCCCCTGTCAGGACAGAGTGGCACATGTCCACACCTGGCTCACATTCTCCTCCTTATCCAGTCCAGGGCCTCGGTGATCCAGAGAATGGTACCCCCACAATTAGGGGGATCTTCTCAATTCACTGAACCGATTATAGAAATCCCATCTCAGACACTCCTAGAGTCCTTTCTTCTGTTTGTTCATGTGTGAGCCCTTTATCGGTGAGTTAACATCTTTCTCACGTGAGTTCCCACTTTTAGAGGACTGGATCAGATTCTGCATAAGTGTGTTGTGAGAAATCAAACAGCCAAGATATAGCATGGAATAGTATGAAGATTCAATGGAAAACAACCAAGCATGCTCAAAAACCTGAGGAAGAGGAAATGCCTGGGCTCATAGCTCTGACTGGAATTATAAAATCATAACCTAGCGATTGGAGACTTGCATGATGTGTGAGCTGCCACTGTAATCCGATCTCTTCGTTTTACAGACAAAGAAGCTGGTGTTACGCTGTTTGAAACCACCACATAGCACTTGGCATGGTCTGGCAAGTCCATACGGCAGGGGATAGCTCCCCACAATGAAGACCCTCAGGGTCTCGTGTCCCCCAGCAGCCCTCTGCACCGTGGCTTCTGCTGCAGACACTATGCACCACATCTCACATCCTCTCGTGGACTTACTCTGAGCTCAGAGCTGCTCGAAGCCTGCTAAATTGCGCACTGGAGCACGTGTAGCCCAGGTGAAATAAATTAGTCCGCACACGGATTTCTGCCGCCTTTCCCTACAGGCAACATGCTCATCCATCAGGCTTGGGAGTCTCCAATCATTTTTGCCAAGGGCTAATTCTAAAATTGTTTTCCCTTAATCTGCTGCTGCCGCCAGATTGTTCATTCTTTCTAAAATGATGTTCTTTCCAGCTGCCTGTTTATCATTATCAGATGGCCCTGCCATGAAATTCCATGTGCACACGTGACTTTCCTCTACAGGCTGCCAAGATGGCAGGCCAAGCAGAGACGGCTGCCTAGAGATGGACGTTCTAGGATGCCCATGCAAGCTAGCTGTGAGTATCCACTCCACACACAACCAGAGAAGGGCTCCTCAGACCCGGGGGCAGTGCTGGTCATGTGACCTAATGCTCGTCAACAAGAGGGAGGTAAGGGAGCTGTGAGGAAAGCCTGGGTCTAAGGAAGGCAATTGTGGTCCACCTTAGGTGAGGGACAACTGGTGCTACTACCCAGACAACAAGTAGACTCAGCCTATGGGAAGGTAAGGGAGAGGATGGGTGACATTTTTAATAGCATAGATTGTACTATTTAGAGCAATTTTAGGTATAAAACAAAACCTTTTCCAACTCACAGAGAGATCCATCTGCTTCTGCCTCCTGAATGCTGGGGTTAAAAATGTGTTCCCCCCATGCCTGGCCAACAGAAATTTTAAGAGAGAGTTATACATTCCAGTTCTGAGTTGGCATTCCTTTTCCATACCGTGAAAGTAGAAACAAGACAGCTATGCCTCAGGGCACTGTCAGCTGGGCAGTAAAATTTTCCACTTGCATGGACCAGCCCTGCAGTGACAGTATCCAGGAAGGTAGTCTCCTTGGTCTGCGAGCACTGTGCAGGCAAAACTGTGGCCTGTGGCTCAGTTCTGCATTGGGGCCTGGAGAATGGAAGAATGGCAAGTTCAAGACCAGCCAAAGCTTATATGAGGGAGACACTCTCTCAGAAAAACAAAAACAAAGTAAAAAGCCAAATGAAATAAAAAACTCATATATACCAAATCCAAACCACACCAAAACAAAAACATAATGGAGATCACATGTGGTTTATTCGTTCTGTTCCTTTTAAAAGAACGTTTTGGCCCAGTGCTGAGGAGCAGGATGTTTGGTAGCTCTGAGGAGTGTTCCAGCAGGCATGACATTGGATGTCTACCATTTTATGGGACTGGCTTTCTGACTTTCAGCACTGGCTTCCTCACAACAGTGAGAGGACCAGACTCCAGTCTCTTGAGTTGCCTTTGAGCTCCATATAAGTCTGTGCCCTCGCATGGTCCTTGTAGAAACTTAAGGCTATTTTAATTTGCAAGGTGAGTCTTAAAAATATACCATGGAATCATGGGATATTTTTCTTTAAAAAAACAATTATTTTTCAAGTGAAAGACAATGATGTTCTTAAAGAAGAGATCAGGCAAGAGGGAGGGACTCTTTTGCCCTCGGGCCTCAGCTCAACAGAACTGCCTTGAGGAATTGCTACCTCAGCATCTCGACTGTGTGCACCCTGTCCTTGCCGTGAGTGGAAGGTGGCCACACTGTCCTCCTGGCTTTCACTGTCTTTTTATCAATTTCATAATATATCGAGATCTTTTCATACCAGAAAATAAAAGCGTAGTCCCTTTTTAGTAGCAACATCTTAATCCTTGGTTTGAACGAAACATTTGAATTAATTATTCCCTAGTGTTTCTCTGTTAAAACAGTACCATATTCCCAATACTTTTTCCCCCTCTAAACAGTTGTAGGATTGCTGAGAAAAATGCTGTGTGGATTCTTAGTAATGACAAAATACCTTCTTCTAAGCGGGCACCAGCCTCTCTCAATAGCTATCCCATAAGGCTGCTGTGAGGATGACTTAACTGAACAATATAAAGCTCTTAAATTAGAAGGTGTGAAGTGACTAGGGATTATCATCCTTTATAATTGTTCTTACAGGATTTTACAATTTTTGCTTTGTTCATTGAGAGTTCGAGTCTCTCTCTTTAGCGTCTCTCCTGCCTCCCACACACGCTCGAGAACACGGGCGGTATACGATGGATTTACAAGTTTCATTTGCCCACTGTGGCCCAGACCAATGCCTGGACAGAGCCCAGTGTGGGATGGAAAGGTGGCAAGAATCTCTTGAGTGGATTCATAAAGTGCGGCCTCAGTCTGAACAGGAGAGTTAGGTTTTTGATTGTCCATATATGCTGGAAATATTTTTCTGCCATGTCTTATTTTTTGATTTTTGTTTCTTTAATGTGTCTTAGTAATATTATTACTTAATATTATTAGTGGCTAAGAGTACTGGTTGCTCTTCCAGAGTCCTGAGTTCAATTCCTAGCACTCCAGTTTAACTCCAATTTCAAGGGATCCAATGCCATCTTCTGGCCTTGAATGACATTAAGCACACATAGTGCACAGACATATACATGCAAGACATCCATAAACATAAAGATTTTTAATTAAGTTTAAAAAATATTATTGTTTGGTTGATTTGTAATAGATTTCTCAGGTATCCTTGGAGGTCTGCTCTTTTGTTCTTGTAAAGGGGGAGTTGGTCTGGGAGAGAGGAGAGGAGGGAGGGGCGGGAAACTGAGGTAGGGATGTCATGCATTTTTTCTATAAAATATAACAGATTTTGCCATAACTCCAACATAATATTTTCACATCTTGATTTTCTTTCCTTTCCTTTCCTCCCCTTTATTTACTTCTCTCTTTGTCCTCTGTGTATTGAGCTGAGGGCCCTGTGACTGCTTATCGAACACTCCACCACTGACCTACTTTTTAATTTGTGTTTTGATGCAGGGTCTCTCCAACCTTGACTTTGTTGTAGACCCAGGCAGGTAGAACTTGAATTTATGTTTAACCCTCCTGCTTCATCCTTTCTAATAACCGGGATTACAGACCTTTGTCACTGAACTGCCGTGATGTGGATTTTAAGAGCATTTAGGACATCTTTTGCATGCTGGCTGGTCTATGAATTTGTATGAAAAGCACTTTGGACTTTTAACTCAAGGTTTTGTTTCATATTCTGTAAGCAGTGTGCTCTCATACTTTGGTGTACATAATATTCTTATTGCCTAGGTCCTTTCTGGAAAGCAAGCAAACAAACAAACAGGATTAGTCACGGAGACTAGAATGGGGTCACTGAGAGCTCACTGAGGCTGTCTAGTAGGCACAGCGGAGCCACACACACCCTGACTGCTTTACCTGTAGAAACCCAGCACGTCTCTGTTTCCAGAAATTCAGGCTAATTTTAAACGTGCAGAATTAGCAGAGCCCCCTGGTAGTTTTCACTAATGAATTCCAGTGGTTAATTACACTTGGGTTCTTAATGCTTCTCCCTCCAGGGCCCACCATGCTGATCTTGCTCAAAGGATGCAAAGCCACACCTACTGATGGGCTTCTTGAAGACAAAAAGAAGAAGTGCTGAGCTTGCTGCTGTTTGTATTTTCACCCCGAGTCTTCCTGTCTTTGCTGGTAACGGCAGCTGAAAGGACAAGAAGTTTCAGCATGACATGCTCTGGACCTGCTCAGTTTTCTCTCAAAAAGCACGCTGCCAAGTTTTTTTCAGAGCTGGCACTTGAGTGGGGGGGGGGGAGGGGTTCAGTGTTCAGTGACATTACTTCCCCCAACACCTGAGTTTCTAAAATAAGGAATAAAAAGTCTCATCTGTAGACTCATCAGTGCATGGAGGATCTGAGAACTGGACAGGCACAAGCTTCCTAGATGGGCCTGCGCTAGAGAACCTGTGAGCCGTTTGTGACCCTTCCTTAAAAGGAAGAAGAGACATAGACTGGGTGTCAGCAGCAATTACGTAGCCACCACCCTCACGAAGCCACCACCCTCACGAAGCCACCACCCTCACGTAGCCGCCATTCTGCCATCAGTATAGTCAGTCAGTCACAGCCTTGAGTGGACTGGGAAATGACATCATATTTACCAGAGCAGGAGATCACAGAAGCGACCATCAACACGACCCTCTGAGTCTCCATATGGATTGTCCCCAAGGCAATCGAGTCTCAGGCCTATGACGTAAGTGGCATAAAACTGAGCAGCACCCGATAGTGGCTTTGCCCCAAAATTGTCTACTACAGAGGAGGCCCAGAGGCAGCGCACCTTTTCCTTCCCCTGTGAGCTTCTCTGTCCTCCGTCTCACTGTAGTTTTCTGCTTTAGACTGCTATATGCAATGTGAATACATATCTTGAGTATTCCACATCTGTGTGCTGAATCCTTTAGTGGGTGAGTGATGTGCTGCTGGAAGGCTCTTCTCACACCACTGAGGAGCAGGGTGTGAAGGGTCGACCCCTTGTGTGGCTACGGTAAGCATCCGTATGTTGCAAGGGACATAAGGACGTCTCTGAGTGCTTAGTAGATAACAGTTATTTAATAAATGATTATTATTTTTTTTCTTACTAATGCATTGTCAAAAGTAGTTCATTTCCAAAGCAAAGCCATGTCCCTCACCACCTTTATCTAGTGTCAATGTTATCAGCATTGTCTTCTGTAAACCCTCCACAGTCTCCAGAGTGGATGATCTGCCCTCACAGCTGCTGCACGAGGAATCCCCCTGCCTCACTCTCCTGCATCCAGGCCATTCCCCACTTCCTTTCATATTTCCTCCTTCCATTTCTGTTGGGAGCACAGAGGTCCTTGTGCCCATGCCCAGGGATCCCAGGAATGCTAAGCACCCAGGATTGTCTCTTCAGAAGCTGGAAATTGAAAATGATTGATAGTCTGGTTATGTGCATTATCTGTTAGGTCAGCTCCTACAAACAGAACCAGAGATGGCTAGTAACCTGAACGACCTTGACATTACCTGTACAGTCAGGGGCTCCCCAAACTCCCGCTCCCAGGACCAGAAGCCCGAATGACCTCCATGCTCTCTATATGACCAAGACCAGACCAGAGCCTTCCCTAGTCCCTCAAGCTGGTACAGGTGGTATATCCCTAGAACACATCTTCTTGGGGGAAATGGCATGTACTCTGATTAAGTCTCATGTAATTATGCCTTGTGCACCGGAAACTCTCTTGTACCAGGAAATGTTTTTACAAATTATATTGTGTTTAAGTATGTTGTCAGTAACTCCCTGGCATCATAATCTTTAGAAGTTTGGTCCGGCTTGGGAGACTGAGTGAGGCTGAGCTGGGTTTACACTCTCACCTCTCGGTGGTTCATCTCCCTGTCGGCCACAACACCTGCGGGGACCCCACACATTGATTTCTTCCCTTTCATTTCTTCCTATTTGAGAAATTTCTACCATGTATTGGTCTTTAAGGATCCGTAGATATATCAAAACACATAAAAATTTAGCTAAATACATAGACAAGTGAAATAGAAAATTGATTAGACAGAGTAGCATTTAAAACCTTGCTTTGGTTTGAATGTGTACCCTACTGGTTCATGTGTTGGAAGCTGTTATGTGAGAGACTTTTCATGGAGAGACACAATACAAAGCAACAACAACAAAAACCACTAGATGAATTTCTCACGCACTGCATTTTGATCACATTCTTTCTGCTTCCTGATCTCATCCGAGCTCTTCCCGACCTTCCTACCCAGCCAACTTCATATTCTTTCTCTTTCTCTTCAAAGTCAGTGGCATCTTTTCTGAAGCGCAAAGGCTTTGTCCCTGCCATTCCTTTGAGTGTCCTCATAATTGTCTGACTTTGCCTGTTTGCTTGCCTGGAGGAAGTCTTCCCGGGGATCAAACAGTCTCCAATCAGAGCAGCTAGTCAGGTGTAAGTTGTTGATGAAGTAAACAGTATTCCTTCTAAGCTTTACCAAAAGGAAGTTACTTGCTGACAGTCTATCAGTTCAGGAGTGAGGATGGCAGGGGGTATCTCATGTTAGCACAGACAGGAATTGCGGCTTATCAACCATCTGTTGAAAATCTGATTGATGGTGTTTGATATTGAGTGGCAGAAAGTAGCTAATTAAATTTGTGTTTTTAAATGCTCCCAGAAGCTCCCAAGACAATCAGGCTTATAGACTTTTTTTGGTGAAATTCCTGAACTATAAGCAAACACATGCACACACACACAATACTCTCTCTCTCTCTCTCTCTCTCTCTCTCTCTCTCTATATATATATATATATATATATATATATATATATATACACACACACACATATAATAAAATAGCTTTTTAAATTCAGTTGTCAGATATCAGTTATTATTGCCATTCTTTGCTTTGCCAAACTAGGTTTCAAAACAGTGGGACCCATCAGTGTCTGAACTGTCCCGATGACCAGTGTGGCATTGAAGGAGAAAGGGCTACCTGATTAGAGGTGGATTTCCTCCCTCTGTGTCCTCTGTGTTGCTTCCTTGATCGCTTTCCTGTTTATTTCCAAAGCAAACCTAGAATTGTTTTTAAGTTACTGATGCATATGGGAGCCTTACTAGCTCAGGTTTCCTAGACGACAGGACTCTACAAAGAGATGGGTGTTTGTCTGTAGACCTCAGACCTGAAAGTGTGCCCCTGGCTGGGCCCCAGCAGCATTCACCGTGGGGATCTGAGCAATCAGTGGGGGATGGGTTTTGGTCAAGTTCATTTTAGAATCTGGGGTTCTAAAAACGACCCCTATGAGACTGGCTCTTCTAATATACAAAAATTTCAGTCCAGCTCTGCTTCTCTGTTCTGAATTCTGCTGCTAAAATAGGGCTGCCCAAAAGGACTCTCCTCCTCGAGGGTTCTCTTCTCCTTTGCAAACAGCTTTCTCCAGGGAACCCACCAACACAGGCTGTAGGAAGCCCCCGTGTTCTTTGGCACCAGTGGTTTGCCACAGACCCTTTCTTTCACTGCTTAGTCCCATTGTGCGAGGGTGTTTTCTCCATTTGGAACTTGATCCAGCTGACATGCATCCAGGAAGCTGAAGGTGGGAACTTAGGGACCTTGGAGGTAGAGAGGAAAGACAGGACCATTGTCCTTGGCCGGCCACAACTGCGTAGATACATTGATACACCAGAGAGCAGAAGGTGTCTGTCCTGCAACTTTAAATTTGTTTCAGGGTCAGAAAAGTTGCCCTATCTTAGGAATGAGGCAAAGTGTAATCAGGTCCCTTAGTTTCAAGCCAAAGCCTGGCTTACAGGCTGCAAGGGTTCCTCTGCACCACAGTGCATTCTTCTCTCAGGATCTAATGTACAGTCTTAATTTTAATAAGATAATAAGCTTGCGTTATTATCGCTCTGTTTACCCATTGGTAACTCCAACAAACTCTGGCACATACATGCTCACTACATGCTGTGTGGTATTATACTTTCAGTGTGATGGAAATGTCATTTTGTCAACAATGAACTATAAGATACAAATGTTTATAAATCTCTTACTCATTATCAGTGGTCAATCATGTGACTGTGAATTTGTTTAGAGTATTGAATCCATTAATGTAAGCATTCAAATATGGCACAATATTTGTATCTCTGTGTTAGCACCACACACACATACACACACACACACACATACACACCAAGATCTCATGAAATGGAGGTATTCATATCATTGCCTTTGAACAAATTCTATCTGAGCATTTTCTTCTTTAAACTGGCCATCATCGTGGGGAATTCCATCCTGGTCACTAAGGCATTGGTGTGACGTTACAGCCTTGGTGAGCATGGAGGAACATTAATATATCTACCCCCACACCTGATATAAGACCTTACAGATGGCTATCCCAAGGAAGGGAAACCTTTCCCTTTGAGTTTTGGGTTTTATGTTTCCCTAATACCCTGGATGCCATTAGCACTTGATATCCAAGTCAAAGGCCAATAATAGGCCCCTCCTCAAAGGAATTCTCGAGAAAATTAGCTTTTAGAAATGACCATACATTTAGGCAACCTGGAGGGTCCAGAGACCACCAATGTCGCTGTTAATATCATGTTTCCTGTTCACCCTCTCCTGGGAACACCCCTGCAGCTGAGTCTGGAACTCCCATCACATCAAGGCTGAACTCACAATGCTCTTCTCTTCTTCTCTGAATCCCCCCATAGTACCCATTTCTTGTGATGAAACTGGAAACCGTGCTTAAACTGCCCCTTCACTTCTGGTGTAACGCAATCAAGCCGTGCATGAATCTACCATCTAACTACCTTTAATGATCCACGCTGACACGTGTCCTTTGCCACCAGCCCGTACAAGGCAAAATTATTTCTCCAGAATGGATGCTGGTTTCCTAAGTGATGCACCCACATCTTCTTTCTTCCCATGTGGGTAAGCATAGGTTCACGGGCTTCCATATATTCAGGGCTTCCTTGTTGAGAAGAGTCTGTGGCAGTCAGAAGGCCCTGGCTATGCCTGTGTCTCTCCCAACCCCCATGCCCGCTCTTCCCTCCTCTACTCCAAAACCTGTGGCTTCAGTGCCTTGATGTCATCAGGCTCTCCCGTACACCACTTACTGGGCTTTGCTGAGGATGCTCTTCCTTCTTCTCTCCTCTGGGCGACTTTTCCAACACCTTCGACGCTTGTTGTGTGTTACCATCTTACAGTGTAGCTTTCTGTCAAGTTGTTCAAGACAGTTTGAATGGTACCATATCTTACTACTTGATGTGTATGGTGCATTGGTGGAGGCAGGGGTCAATGTCAAGTATCTCTTGCTACTACTTTTCACCCCTCCCTTCTATTATTATTATTATTATTATTATTATTATTATTATTATTATTGACAGGGTCTTTCACTGAAACTGATGTCTGAGTGACTAGCCTGACTGAACCTCTGGTACCCTGGCTTCTCTAGTTCCCCGGTACTGGGATTATACACATGGGCTGCTATGTGGAACTGGTCATGTGCCCCTAACCCTGAACGCTGACTCTCGTGTTTGTGCGGAGGTCACTTTATCTAATGAGCCCTGCATACAGATCTGTGGAATACACGGTGTTTCTCCACTTTCTTCTTCTATGTGTGGGGGTCTTTTGTAAGCTCATGGTATCTGTCTGGGAGGCAAAAGTATCTACTTCCAAGTCAGAGTGAAAGTGTAGTTTCTCCCTCTACCCTTCATGCCCCCAATCAGGCAGTTTGGCAACAGAAAGCAAAGTACCCTGGAGACAGAGAAAACTGACTTGGTTTCAGATCATTTAGGAGTAGGTAGAACAAGGCTCCAAACTTCTCCTGATAGAGAACAAAAGAAGAAGCCAACCTGGGAGGGGTCCAGGTTGTTGGCAAGAAAGAGATTGTTAGAGTAGGTGGGGCCTGGTTAGATTAGTTAGCTGAGTGAGGCCAGGTGGTTTCCGGTAAGTGTGCCGCATGCCTGAAAGGGGTTTTACTGAGAGATCAGCAACCCAGGAGCTTCCACCCCAGTGATACTTTAAATTCTGTGCCCCCAGGCTGCTGTGCACGCAGGCCACTATGTACCCAGGCCCCTTTTTGGCCACTGCGGAAAGAGAGTTCCCGGGTTGCATTTGTTTAAGGCTGGGCCACTCAGAGGCTGAGCAGGAGAAAGTCTGTGTTCATCTAGAGCTGATCTTGTCCAGTGAATTTTAGTGATGAATCTGGAAACCACTTGCCTTGCTTGGTACAGTTCTCAGGAGATCTGGGACAGTGCTCATCCTGATGACTGGGTACCACCCTCCATGAAACAGCGGCCACATAAGGAATGCTGGGTTATTCATCTGTTCAGGAACTCAGTGGTACTCAGACTTGTTAGTAATTCTTCGGTCGAGCTAGCCTCAGAAGAATCTTAGAGTCCAGACTGGACTCATAGGTAAAGGGGTATTTTGTTCTGGGAGTCAAGGATGAGTGTGTATTATCCAACATCTCGGGGACTCCTTCCCTTCCTGCTCCCTCCTTGTGGCGTCCTCCGCCTGGCACCACGGACAGGATCATCTTCTGCTCATACAGCTGCTTTGCTGTTGCGTAAGGCCTCCCATGTACAACATGCCATTCCCTCCATCATCATCATCATCACAAAACAAGGACCTCAAAGTGTGTTCTGAGACAGTGGTGGCATGAAAGGGAGCCAAGGCCAGAGGAGCCTGTAATCGTCTTATGGGAGAGGCTATCTTCTGGCACCTGAGGCTGCAGTTCCTGGCCTCAGAACCAGATTTCTCAGCACAAGTACTGAGATAATTTTGGTAGCTCAACAAAATAAAGGGTGTCCGTCTCACATCTTCCATGATATCATAAAGAGTCGCTCTAGTCCATTCTTGTCATGCTTTGCTGATTAATGGCGTGACTACGTGAGCTTACATCCCCATCTCTCCTCTCTCTCTTGCTTCCATCTTCAGAACAAATGTGGAGGGCCATTCTGCCTGTCTGGGCTCTCCGCAGATCACTCTACTGTGTGTGTAAGGCTCCCTGCTCGAGATGTGTGTGCGGAACCCTGCCTCCCTCCACCCCCACCCCCTCTATTTATTTATTTATTTATTTATTTATTTATTTATTTATTTATTATGCTTCATCATTCACTTTAGACTTAAGCTGGTGTCCCAGCTGAGTGAAGATGACACGGCTTATGTTGTGGACACCAACATTCCGGAGCCAGGCTTTTAGCATCGTGTCTGCCCCTTTGTGACAGACATGCAAACTAGCTTAACTTCAGATATAAGAATACGGAAGATGTTAGGAGAGATTAGAGTGAACCCCTCTTTGAAGGACAAGTTTTTATGCTGAAAAAAGTCACTCATGGCTCTAAGGTGGGGGAATTCAGCCAAATTTATCCGTCCTCATCAGGGAGTGGGGCCCCAAAGTCCACAGCCTTCCAATCTATAGATGATTACAGAAAGTCCCGACAGGTTCCTCAGACTGTGAGAGAGGCCTGAATCTGTACGTCCACAGGCAAGGAGCACATGCTTTAAAAGGTCAGTCACGGAGCCTGGGAAGATGGTTCTGTGGTTACGAGTATCGTTTCTTTTGCAGAGCATCTACCTGAATTCAGTTCCTAGCACCCACGTAGTGGCTCATAAAACCTCCATAACGCAGTTCTAGGGCATCTGGTGCCCTCTTCTGTCCTCTGCAGGCACATGTATATTATGTGGTGTACATACGTACATGTCCATATGTCCATGTAGGCAAAACACTCACACACATACACATAAATCAAGGAAGACAACTGAATTTCACTCACCTGTGGTGTTTTGTTGACCAAACACTGGGCTTGCTCTCCAGCTATGCCTGAGCCTGCCGCTGTCTGAGGGCAAATCTGCTGCGATCTTCACAGCCTCTCTTGGCCCTGGGTGCTCAGGAAAACTAGGACTTGAGTCTCTCGGGGAGAAGAGTGCTTCCCCAGCAACCACTGCTGTCGCCCGACCACCTCTCCTCTCTTCCCAACTGTGCTCTTCCCCAGGTGATGGAGATAACCTAGCAACCCTGTGCACTCACTATGCAGATAGAAAAATGGAGGCTTCTCGTAGTGAGGTGCAAAGAAATTCGAGTCCTACTTCCCAGCACCTTCTCTCTATCACCTCCACTTCCAATCCCCACATCTTTTCCCCCGTGAGTTCCCATTTTCTAAAGACAGAAAGAACCTCGGAGGGAGAGGACTGGAAAGAAGTTTGGAATGTGGACATGTGGTCCTGATTCTTACCCACTGTACTGGATGTGAAAGCATCCGCCAACCCTTCCAAACAAGTGCCTTCATTTAACTTAGTCATAAAACCAATTTTCTGATTTCCTGAGGGAACCAATATTCCAAGATAGCTGTCTTTTAGCAAAAAAAACTTCATTAAATTTACTCAGTAATTGGGAAAAACAAACAACCAGAGCCCCGGTATTGAGATAAAGGATCCTTATAAAAGCATCTACGGACAACTAGTGTGCTAAACAAGGAATAGCATAAACAAGGGGCAATTTGACCTACTTTAAGAAATAAACATTTAAATAACTGTGGTGTGCGAACAGTCCATGTGTTAACACAGTACTTCCTAAACATCTGTCATTCATATAGGAGACTTAAAAATGGCTGTATTGAGTCATGTGTACTGCTTCATGAATACTTTTTTTCTTCTTTACTTAAATATGTACATACACACCTTAATGTATGCAAGTTTACAAGTACCTAATTCCTTTTTGACGTGTCCATACATGTGTTACCATGTTCTCACACACTCATCCCTCCAGCCGCCTTCCCTAAGGAACACACGGGAAGGGTGTACCGCCGTCTTGAATTCAGAGACCATTTAGAAGAACAAGCACACTACAGTTCCCACTCATTCCCAAGTGGAGGCGTGGGCATGAGAGGTTGGAGTGGGAAGCATGAAAATAACAGCCAGTTCCTTGGGTCCTCAGGGCTTTCGCAAGTGTGTCTGTCTGCTTTTCTCTTCCTCACACCAGGGTCAGGTGTGTAATTCACTGTGGAAGTGGTCTCTACCTAGATGGTCTCATGGGGTTTCCTTGGGTGGGACCTGGGCACCAGCAGTTTTCTGGGAGTCCTCATGGAGAGTGAGTGCCGAGGACCACACCAGCAGGACACCGGGGACGGCACCAGCAGGACACCAGGGACCACACCAGCAGGACACCAGGGACCACACCAGCAGGACACCAGGGACCACACCAGCAGGACACCAGGAACCACACCAGCAGCACACTGGGGACGGCACCAGCAGGATACCAGGGACCACACCAGCAGGACACTGGGAACCACACCAGCAGGACACCAGGGACCACACCAACAGGACACTGGGAACCACACCAGCAGGACACTGGGGACCACACCATCAGGACACCAGGGACCACACCAGCAGGACACCAGGGACTGCACCGTCAGGATACCAGGGACCACACCAACAGGATACCAGGGACCACACCAGCAGGATACCAGGGACGGCACCAGCAGGACACCAGGGACCACACCAGGAGGACAGTCCCTTTTGTCAGGAAATCCTGCTGTGCAGACAAAGACCCTACAGAAACTGAACTGGGAAATGCAGAGAACAGTGACCCTGGTGTGCTCTGTAGCAGTCAGTGTGTCCACAACCCAACCCTACACCCAAGGCTCCGGGAACATTGAGCAAGAAGGCTCTTGGAGGTTGAGTGACTATGAGATAAGCCCCTTACCATCATCATGATTTGCCACCCATGTATCCCAGGGACAGGGAACATGGGCGTATCGACCTTCATCTAGAGAACTAGTCCATGGGCATACACAGACCCTTCCCATCTCTGAACATCTGCAGGGGATTTCCGGCTATTTGCTTCGTCATTTACTCAATCTCAAGGACACCCCCTACCCCCAAAGCGTTACACAGAAAAACAGCTGCCTGCCAGTTCGTGGTAGGGGTGGTCTTGACTAAACAGCACAGCACAGCACAGCAGGGCTAGGCAGGCTCTCAGGACAGGCTCTCAGGGACTAGCAGGCTGAGTATTTCAGAAAGGCTTTACCAAGGTGGAATGGTGATCAGAACCATGTCCTAGGACAGCCACATGTGTGCAAGGTTTAGGAAGAATCTCGTTGCTTCTACCCCCAGGGACACCATGCAGTTCCCAGACAGGGCTTGATCTCTTACACGTATCCGTCATGTGCTGCCTGAGAACATATGTGCATTTCCCCTAAGCAGAATCTTTAGATGTCAACTTGTACCAACAAGGAAAGAGCTTGTCACCAGCTATGCTCAACAAATATTTATGAAAGCAACAGATTCCTGGATATGGAAGAGAACAGACACGGTTGGTCCCTAAGACAGAGCAGAGGGCTGACTCATTGGTGGTTCTCATAACCTTTTCCATCTCAGGCAGCCAAGTTATTCTCTCTTCGTGGCAAACATCAGACAGGCTTTTGGAATGACAGTTCATTCCTAAGATGATACATTAATAAAAATAATTAATTGTAAACAGAGACTCTTCTTTTGTTTTCCTAGCTGCTTAGACCCAAATAATTACAAAGAAACTGTATCAATTACATCACTGCTAGGTCGATGGCTCAGGCATATTTCTAGCTAGCTCTTGCACCTTAAATTAACCCATTTCTATTCATCTATGTATCATCATGAGGCTGTGGCCTACCAATAAGGTTCTGACATCTTTCTTCATCAGCAGCCATATGGTGTCTGCCTGACTCTGCCTTCTTTCTCCCTGCATTCAGTTTAGTTTTCCTGCCTAGCTCTATACTGACCTGCCAAAGCAGCTTCTTTATTAACAAATAGTAATAGAACATATTCACAGCATACAGAGGGGAAATCCCACATCAATAGCCAATACACATGAGTTGATAGTGCAATCCAGATGTGTCCCCAGATGTGCCATCTGTGATCCTAGTTTTAGAGGGACAGAGAGTAGAAATGTGAGCATGTCACCAAGGCTTTTCCCAGAATGCCCCACAATCTTGCTAAGGCAGGAATGTCATAGTGTTGGCTGGACCGCTCAAACAAACACTCATAACAGTCTGCCTTCCTGGTTTTATCTAACTCTTTTTCTGAATGATGCTCTCACATGAATGACTCACCCCTGTGTCTGAACATCTCTGATTGCTCTGCTTATGTCTGTGTTCAGGTTCCTGTAGAAAACAGAAGTATAGAAACTTGACCATGTTTTATTAGAAGGAACATGGGAATCCAGGGCTCCAAGGTCACATGACATGTGCATTTCATACCTGACTGTGTACTCTTAGGCAAATGACTTCACTTCTCTGGACCTTGGGAGGCTTAACTTCAGAACAGAGAGGTAAGCAGGTTCTGAGAATTCCCTTAAATCCTTATCGAGGTAAAAGAGCTTTAGAGTAAAATTTTCATAATACCCTTTTCATCTTGGGAGATACATGTAGAAGATGTTTCTCTAACTCCGTTATTCTCACCTTCTTTCTTTTCTTTTCTTTCTTTTTTTTTTTTTTTTTTTTTTTTTTTTTTTTTTTTGGTTTTTCGAGACAGGGTTTCTCTGCAGCTTTTTTTAAGAGCCTGTCCTGGACCTAGCTCTTGTAGACCAGGCTGGCCCCAAACTCACAGAGATCCGCCTGCCTCTGCCTCCCGAGTGCTGGGATTAAAGGCATGCGCCACCACCGCCCAGCTCTCTCACCACCTTTCTAAGACACCAAGCATTACCTCTGCTCCTCTCTGTCGCTAGTACAGCCCCCTGCATTGTCTCTATTTCTGTATATTCCTCCCTCAAAAATAAACCCCATTCTGGATATGGTGTCCCTTCTTCTAAAGAATTAAGTACACTTTCAAAAGAAAGGTCTTTGGCTTCACCTTTCTATCTAGCTTCTGTAGGATCATGAATTATAGGCTCAACATCCTTTATTTATGGCTAGAATCCACAAATGAGTAAGTACATACCATATTCATCTTTTTGGGTCTGGGTTACCTCAGTTAGGATGGTGTTTTCTATTTCCATCCATTTGCATGCAAAATTCAAGATGTCATTGCTTTTTACCGCTGAGTAGTACTCTAATGCTGGACTGGGACTGATGGAGCACGTGATTAAACTGGTCACTCTGAACATGCTGACAAGGAGGGCTGACTGAGAAGCCAAGGACAATGGCACTGGGTTTTTATTCTACTGCATGGACTGGCTTTGTGGGAACCTAGTCCATTTGGGTCCTCACTTTCCTAGACCTGGATGGAGGGTGGAGGACCTTGGACTTCCCACAGGGCAGGGAACCCTGACTGCTCTGAGTTCCTGTCATAACTTCCTTCGCTGCTGGACCGTGGCCTGGGAGTGTAAGCCAAGTATACCTCTTCCTTACTTAGTTGCTTTCAGCTATGATGAAACTAGAAGAGGTGCAGAAAGGAACTTGAGCTGGGTTACTCTCTTTCTCATTGATAATAAAGACCGTAATTAGTGATAGCAGGTGTTTGTGTGACTCTTGGAACACACCAACTTGAAAGTTGTTTAAAAATTCACTGGTGAGTTTGGGCAGCATTATCTGGTGATGCTTGTGTGGATTCTTACAAACTTGGTAAAAGCATTAACTATGAGACAAGGCATCTTGTTGGCTATTGCTAAACTAAGGGCTCTGGGAAAAGATAAGAAGCCAAGAAAGATCATCGATCTCTAATTAAAAGCTTAGGATGTGAATGATAGCATTTCCTTACTGCTTTATAAAGAGATACTGTGTCCTGGGGGAAATGAACATGTGAGTCACCCTGAGCTCCATCATGCTTTTGAAGGACATTTCATATCAAGCCAACTTCAATTATTTTATTCACATACCTATATCACAGTATCATCTGGAGAGAGAAGTTACAGTGGTGTGTATGGGGCAATGTCAATAAAAGGCAAGGGAATGACTTCAAGAAGGATGGACTCCAAAGAATGCAAGAACAACAGAGGGAGGGAACAGTTGGTCCTCTGAGTGTTGAGACAAATATCCACAGAAGAAATCAATGTGGAAAAGAAGCCATTTTAAGAGCAAAGGGAGAGTCTGGTTGAACTCTGCAGGGAAGCAGCACAGCTGACTGAAGTTTGGGCCAAGAGTGGGGAACAGGAGTTGCCGCTGGGAAAAAGATGAACACTACCTAACCACTCCCCGTTAGGACGGGTGAAACAAGACCCTCGAGTGGTGGGACCAAGTGCAAAACAAAAGGACCCGTTCAAGCGCTAGGAGAAAGGAGTGCAGATCAGGGTGCTAACTTCCATACGTTATTCGTTAATATAAGAAGTGTCATGGCTAGACACAGATGAGAATAACCTCACAACCTACAAAGTTAATGGTCTTTGATTTTTGTCTACGTTGTGGGTTGGATATTGAACCCAGGGCCTTGTACAGGCTAGGCAAATGCCAAAACCTGTTACTTACTATTATAATTAACATTTAATAAAATGCATCAATAAAACCAGTGTCATTTTATATAGTATTATAAATGATACTCAGTTGCTATACCACCTTGATCGACCGCGAGATATTTATAACTCCCTTGTCTATAAACCCGTAAAACCCATCGACATTATTCTCTGTGTTTCAATGAAGCAAGCTATCAGCTGTTCTTGGCAATGCAGAATCATAAATAATTTTCCATTTGAAGCGTATTTCTGCTGACACAACTGTTAATGGGATTCTTAAGAGCACGTTGTAGGCTGTGACAACAGCAGGATCAATTTCTGACAAATTATTTTGAAATACAAATTTCTGTACATCTAGAGTAAGTTTTTAGATTATTTTTGAAAAGATTTAACTCTTTAAATAAAGCGTTTTTGTTTGTCTTTGTTTAGTATAAACCTACAAATGGCATTTTTAATGCTTTCTCTGTCAGTTGCTGCAATTCTGGGAGTTTATACAAGAAACCAAAATGACTTCCTGGTTTGTGTATAATTCAAAATGACTGTTATGCATCCTATTGCTGCATTTTCAATAACAAGAAGATATTCATTTACAAACTTCTTGTCTTGTTAATAATTGGCTTACTGGAAAGTTCATTTAAAACACTACCTTTTTCTTCAGAATTCAGTGATATCATTTAATAAGTTTAGCTCCACTTTCACACTTTCCCAATCTTTTGGAATCCCAGAACTAAAGATTATAGATTCTTTAAAACTTCTAATGACTGCCCAATACGCCTTGCAATGCCAACGTGCATGCTTTTATTTACTGAAAAAGTGTACTATCTGTCGAGCATAGGATGCTCCTGATTGACTCGGGCCATAGTTAACGTTTGTGCTGGGGATAAAAAGATAGATTCTAGTGACAGGGGCTAAATTTGCCTGTTACCCAGCATGGACTCTCAAGCTGCTTCCTGCGTTGGTTCAGGCCGTCCTCTAGGGGTCAGGCTCCCTGCCTGCACCACCGATGCTGTAGCAGAGAGGAACTGCTCAGCATTCCCACGGCCCACTCTCTGCTGTGTCACCTGAGACCCTGAGACCCTTCAGTCTCATCATCTCCCCTGTCGTGGGCGCCCTCCACCATCTCCCTGAACGCATTGACACAAGGACAGAGATGCAAGATTGTAAAATTGTTAGGAATTTCAGGACCGTATCAACACAACCTTAAGTCCTTTACAGGACCGTTTCTGCATCAGAGTGTCATGAGGCCTGTGGGCAACGCAGCTTCAAGAGGCACTGTGCACTGCTTGTTCTCACATCGTCAGATCAGGAGCATAAACAGGACCACCAGGAGCATAAACAGGACCACCAGGAGCATAAACAAGGCCACCAGGAGCATGAACAGGGGCACCAGGAGCATAAACAGGGCCACCAGGAGCATGAACAGGGGCACCAGGAGCATAAACAGGGCCACCAGGAACATAAACAGGGCCACCAGGAGCATAAACATGGCTACCAGGAGCATGAACAGGGGCACCAGGAGCATAAACAGGGCCACCAGGAGCATAAACAGGGCCACCAGGAGCATAAACAGGGCCACCAGGAGCATAAACAGGGCCACCAGGAGCATAAACATGGCCACCAGGAGCATAAACAGGACCACCAGGAGCATAAACAGGGCCACCAGGAGCATGAACAGGGGCACCAGGAGCATGAACAGGGGCACCAGGAGCATAAACAGGGCCACCAGGAGCATGAACAGGGGCACCAGGAGCATAAACAGGGCCACCAGGAGCATAAACAGGGCCACCAGGAGCATAAACAGGGCCACCAGGAGCATAAACAGGGCCACCAGGAGCATAAACAGGGCCACCAGGAGCATAAACAGGGCCACCAGGAGCATAAACAGGGCCACCAGGAGCATGAACAGGGGCACCAGGAGCATGAACAGGGGCACCAGGAGCATAAACAGGGCCACCAGGAGCATAAACAGGGACACCAGGAGCATAAACAGGGCCACCAGGAGCATAAACAGGGCCACCAGGAGCATGAACAGGGGCACCAGGAACATTTCTTTTCAGCAGCTTTATATTGACAAAGCTAAGCTTAATGCTACCTGACAGGGGCTGGGGTGTGTTTATATGGTCCAGCTTTCATGCCATGCATAGGATAAACAGTTGATTTGGAAAAAAAAATTAAGTGCCGTCCTAACTCACTTTGGATGTGAATGGAACGTGTAAGACTATTGTTTACAAGGGCTGGACTCTGGTTCGTGCCATGGCTTCCCATGAGGCAGTGGCTACACACGTGTGCTAGATCTGAACAATCAGGTAAGTTGAGGATTGCCACATTTCTCCCTGGCTTAGCGGGAGATTTTAGGAAAGGAAGAGAAAGGAGGAGAATAGGAGATGTTCCAAGTGGTAGCAGATTGGAGCTGGAGACACCAGCCTTAACTCATGTTTGGCTTAATATAGGAGCAGATGGATATATACAAAGATATTTATAAATGTGTATGCGCGTGCGCACGCATGTGCATGTGCGTGTGTGTCTTTGATCTGTCAAGAGAACCTGCGCCACCAGTGCATTCATACTTAACCTTGACGCTGTTTCTAGTACTGTTCCGTTCTCCAGTAAAGGGAATTGAGGCTTTCTAGAGAAATGGATGGTTCCAGAACTAAGAGAGGAAGTAGAAAAGATAGCCCAGGACACCTGTGGAGACTCAAACATGGAACATTCTCAAACAAATAAACAAAACATCACACCCTGGAGAAAGCCCTGATGGCAGGTGTAAACCGGGTTGCGCGTGACAGAGAAAACGGCCCTCCCACCGTTGGGAATAAACACCACTACTTGTCTTTTAGGTCTGTTCCTCTTTGCTCATCCTTAGCCAGTGCCACAGGGTAAGCTGTAACAAGGAACACTTGGCAGCAGTTTTATGGAGAGCTGCGGCTTTAACACATTCACTTTCTAACAAATGCACCCACGATCTTGGCCCCTTCCTCACACAGCAACTCAGGTTCCACTCTGATGTAAACACCTCATTTCTGAGTTGTGGAATTGTTTCCCTTTAATGAAAGGAAGGGGAGGTGTCATTATTTTCAACTCTGCACACATCACTGCTCAGTAGAAACCGAATATCTTTCTTGCTAGTAGTACTTATTCTATTTACTAGACTGTCTATTGATGTGAGTTGGTCTCAGTCTATTTTAGAGGCACTGCCATGGTAACTGGGCTTCTGACAAAGGCCTGTCAGACCAGGACTTGAACATACGGAACTTCAGACAACTGACAAATTAAAGAGCTAACCTCAGATACAACAATTTAAGGGGCAGTGCTTTCCATTGGATTAAATTTCTCCACGAAGTTGCAAAGCCCCGAGGGGCAGCTCCTGGGATCAGCTGGGCAGGCACAGCTGGTCCTCATCAAAGCCGCGGACGAGAACCCATCTATGACCTCCCAGCTCCTGGTCCACGTCTGTAGCTCTGCCTCCTGTGCCATTTCGGCCTTTGGGTCAAGATCACAGTTTTCGGCAGAAAGAACAAGCTGGTTTGCGGCCCTGAGAGAACCAGAGTGACTCCGGACAACGGGTTTCGAGTCCACAGATGTGAGCCCTCACCACAGCTTTGCCCTAACTAGCTGAGTGGCTTCTCTGCACTGGCATTCTTTCAGTGAGGACGTGGGGAACTTGAGTACTTTGGGCCCTTGAAGCCGTTGCCACAGGAGACCCAGAGAACATCATAAGTGACCCCCTCCTATGAAGAAAGATGTGCCGATTGTGCAGTAGCCAATGTCTACAGAGACCCAGATCCTTAGAAGGAAGCCAACAAGGGCAAAACTCATCTCTCCTACGAGTTCCTTTGGATTTCATTGCTTCCACTTGAGGAATTAGTTAGCACAGAGGTGACCAGGGTTTCCTCTCTCACCTTCACCTCTCCTCCTACCTCTGTTCTTGAAACCTCTTCACCTGTCGGCCCTAACTGTCTTCCATCTGTAATTCAATGCCCAGGAGAGCAAAGGACCTCAAATGCCACTGATGGTTGTGAACGTTCCTTATTTCAGGGAGCAGTAAAAACACATGTGTTTCTTACGTCTTCCCTAGAAGCAAAATGGTGGAGGACTCTCAGGACTCATCTCATGTGGAGGACTAGTAAGGAGCTGTCAGGCTAAGTTCCATGTGGGAAACCATGAGACCCAGAGGGAAGGCTTGCCGGCCGGGGATGGTGTCTTGCAAAGGTCTTGCCTGGCCCAAGGAAGCGAACACAAGGACACTGAGGGCAGAAAGAGAGCATGAAGGAGCACCCTGTTTACATTCGAAATGGCCTGTTGTTTGGCGGGAGTGCAGTTTGAATCCAGCCTCTGCCCTTAGCCCTGCTTTTCCACCCCAAGCCCTAAAGAGCTGACTATAAATTCCCAGCAGCCTTAGTGCCTCCTCCTGCCTTCCCATCCCTGACATGCATCATCCCACCTCCTAGCCCAGGAACTCCCACATTATCTCAGTCCTTGCCATTCCTGTTTGCTCCCTTCCATCTCTGTGTCTTGACCAGAGGGTCTGGGGCCCCTGAGAACACAACAACAGCCGTAAATTCTGGGTTTCGACAGGCACAACCCTCTGTAGCTTGTCATCCCTTTGATGTTCCTTCGTTGACAATAACAGTCAAACATCTTTCCCTCGAACCGCTTCTCTACCCCTCCCCCAAAATATGTTTTCACCACAAGCCGTAGAAATGTCCATCTTCCTTTCAACTCCACTGCCTTCTGTTTGGGGATCCTGAGTATTTCCAGTTAGTCAGCTACCATGCCAGCTCTCACTCCCCTCCCTCACTTAATCAATTCTTACTTGAGACTGTCAAGTATTTCTCCTTGCCAGTGGAGCATTTGCTGGACTGTGGGGTGGGCTGAAGGTGGCAGAGCTGTGCTGGGGAGACTAAGTAGGATAAAAGGCAAACTAAGCCACCCTGTTTCCACACATCCCACCCCCGAGGGTAGAAGTCATGACTTGGAAAACAATAGAAACAAAAGAAAGAAACTCTTGAACCTTCACATTTGGGGTGAGGATGCATTTTGTCAAAAGAACAGGGTGGAAGAAGAGAAAAATGGTCTGTCAGTCCCTAATACACGACTGGAGGGAGATCAGGAGTGGGTTCTGTATTTTTAGGGGTGACAGAATACTTCCGGCCTTTGGAGACTTGATATGTTAATTATAGGACCTGTGGATGTCAGCAGAAATCTTTTAAAAGAATAACTTGAGTGCCTAAAATCCCCAAAGACCGCGGAGACCGTTTTAGAAACGGCAGTCAAAGACAGCAAACGTGAAATGCGCAAATGCCTTCCTTCTACGCACAGTGGTGCTGGGCAACCAGCTCCTGGTGCAGCCTCCCCCCCCCCCCAATGCTGTTGCTAGGAGACCAAAGGGCTACACTTCCATCATCTCCATACTTGCTAGGAGATTGAGTAATTGGTGTCTGGATGTGAGTGTACTGTTCCAAAAATATCTCTTTAAAAAGACATGAGAGAGATGCAGAGCCAATAGGCAGGAGGACGGAGGATAGCATGGACTGTGTCCCTTAAAGGGCAGAGGGTTCTGAGGGTCACACACCTGACGCCAGGAGAGGGGGCATAGGGACTTGCTCTAGGTAGACACGGGAAGTTGTTCCAGCTCTCCTTGTGGTCAGCCTCTGCCTTTTTATTTAGAACCCATTTCCCGAGTGCAGCCTAGAGAGGGCTGGGAGCAACTGAAACTCTCGGGGAGGGAGATGCAGGCTGTGACTTTGCCCTTCCTATTAAGAACAGCAAGGCTAAGAGAAACTTTAATTTTTATTCTGTAGATTTTAAAGTATAAATCTATGCCCATCCTAATGTTTAATTACAGATATTGAGAAGAAAGAAACTGTAACATAGTACATACATGTAGACATACACACATGTAAGCACACACACATACACATACGCACATACGTGTAAATGTGGCTCTTTCATCCACAGGCAACCCATAAATTTGCTTCTGGGGCTCACAGCTGCAGGGTATTCGGAATGAGAAAATCTGAGGGGGATGCTGAGCCCTACTTCTGGAAGATACTTAACTCTCCATGACCCAGATACATGGTCAGTGTCCCTCTTCATCGTGCCTCAGTTTCCCCATGGGAAGCACAACAAGTCTGGCCTGGCCATTCCAAGTCACACTCCAAATTTTCGTATTTTGGGCTTGTTGTCTCATCTGCCTTTCCCATTTCCTGTACCATCTCATTTCTTCATGGATGTATTCACTTTTCCTTTTTAGTTAATATAAAAAAAATTCAACGGGTGACTCCATTTTGCCTGTTTTCAGCTCTACACCCAAATGATGCTGGCTAGATTGGGAGGTAGAGATGGGAACCTTGAACTTGTATTCTTTCTTCTCACACTTGTCAATAAATGTGTAAACGTCCCAGGAATCCAACTTGAAGAACTGTGTTTTCTTCACGAATGAGGGAACCCAGTGAGGCTTTTGGGTCTTGTGAACTCTGTACCCCAATGTTACACAAGAAAACTGGGGATCTTAGGCCTTTCCCACTGCCACATGCTTCCATGTTCTGGAAATTCATCAAGAATTGGGAAGCTTACTTTCTGGCTCCAGGTCTGCACTGTAGGGTTAAGACCTTATATGCCAGAAGGGGTAGAGGGGAATAGGCAGCCTGGAGTCCTCCTGGGAACACTCAGAAGGAAGAAGCCACAATCCATGGAAACGTGCTTCAGGGGAATGTGAAGTGTGCACAGAATGTCCTGCATTCTTCTCGCTGTGTGCCTGAGAAATTTATTCATTTATTCAGCAAGCATTTTTTTTTTGAAGCACTGCTGCTGCCAGCCCCTCCCCTCATTAGGTATTCGTTCACATGGCCCAGACACATGGCCAATGTCCTTCATCGTTCATCCAGGGGGAAAAATGGCCCTTATTCCCTCACAGAACGACAGGCTCCATGCCTCCCTCCTCTAAATACTCCACACTCTCGGAGGTTAAATTTTACGCACTGTGAAGGATGCTCTCCAATCACTCCCACGAGTGTCTGTCTTATTTTGCTCTTGAACACTCCCAGTGACACAAGCCTCAGACACTTTGTTTCCTGTGATAATGAGCGCCAGTGTCTAATCATCGTGCAAGCAGATGTTCCTTAGGAAAAACAAATAAAATGAGAGCTATCTTTAGGTTAGCAAATTCCCCACCTCCACCCTAGGCTGAGCAGGCAAATAAGCAAGCCTTTCACCTTCTCCTCCTGCCGGTCTCCTTTAGACAGCGAGGCCAGCTATCCCATGGAACGGCAAGGCTTCCTTAGTTTACTTACTTTACTTAGATGTCAGAGTACCAAAGGGAAGTTTTCAGAGAGACCTGGGGTGGGGGTGGGGTAAGATGGCTGCACAAAACGATTTGTTACAGTGTTGACCTTTGAAAAGTTACTTTCTCTTTGGGTTAAAAAATGAGGCAAAGCCTGGAGAACAGGTGAAGAAAATGAGCTTTGTGGCCGAAGAGGAACGTGGGAGCTGTGGGTTGTGCGTTGACTTCTCTCATAGAGACACAGGACTCGGGTTTTTTCCCCTTTCTTCTGGGTATTTGGCAGGCTTTCCGGAGTTTTCAGTAGAGGGCTGGATGTGGAGGGGAGAGTACAAGGGAGCCATAAAGAAGTGCCAAGTAATGATGAACAAGAGTTATTCTGTGCACTCCCAGGAGGTCTGAGACCAAGGGCAATAGTTGGAGGAGGCAGCTGTTGCTTCAGCACCAGGAAGTCCTTGCTAAAGACGCTGCAAAATGCAAAAGAACTGGGAGGTGGAGGGGAGAGTTGCTCACATAAATTTCCCCTACTTGGAGTCCTGTCCCACTGCAAGGATGTGCAGGGCATTGTCCCCTCCTATGGTGCAATCTTACACACCTGTGATGCTCTCACAGATCCCAAAGACTCCTCTGGCCCACATTTAGCCTCTACCTGGCCCTTGCATCTGAAGTGTTGCCAAACCAGAGTCAGAAAGTACACTATTTGACTCATAAAACAGTAAGGTCCCCAAACCAAGGGAGCGTTAAATAACTTTACAAACCACTTTTAAAAAGTCGATTATAGGAAAGCCCCTCTCCAAGGCATCATCTTGAAGAGGCCACAGAACTATTTGCATTCGGAACAAAACTCCTTTTTCATTTATTATGAAGGGGGGGGCTGTAAGGAATGTTTAATCGTGCATGTCTGGAGACAATAAGTTCTTTAAAAAGGGAAACAATTATTGTATCTCAATTTATTTGAAAATAAAACTTAACCATTGCCATTCATAAACTTGTGCCTGGATTCCCTGGGGTCTCCAAACAGAACCAGAAAGGTTCATTTGAGGGCATTTGAAGTCATTGGCGGCCTTGTAGTTTGTGGTTTCAAGGTGTAGCTTAGCACCCCTGACTCTGAAATGGAAGCCAGCGTCTGACAAAGCGGCTAAACATGGAATCTAAGACTCAGTGGGCTTACTCTCCTAGGCCTGTGTTGTTTCTGCCTGAGAATGCCACCACCCTCCCTGAACACCTTCTACTTTGCTGGGCTTGTGCTTCCAGCTTGGGCTTCACCCACCCAGCCACTAATGTGAAAATGTTGACTGGAAATTATGAGTCAAAAGGTCATCAAAGTGTCTGCCTGCATGTAGCTTGTATTCTAGATACAGAAAACAGCCAGGGCCAAGTGATGGTTTAGACATATGCTATGGTTAGGCAAATAAGGGTAAACGTCTGCCATACAAACATACAACACATGTGCTGCAGTGACAATAGACAAGCACAATTTGGGGGGAACACATAGGCTGCTGTGTGCCAAACCCCAACTGGTAAGTCTATAGTGCCGTCTCTATACCTGAGGCTTGGGGGGGGGGGGGGGGGCCTTGCTCCTGCCTCAACATGGTGTGACAGACTTTGTTGACCTCCCCAATTGGGGATGTCATCCTCTATGAGGAATGGATGGGTGCTAGGGTGGGGAGAAAGTGGGGGAAGTGGGAGGAAGAAGGGTAAGCTTAGATTTGCATGTAAAATTCAAAAAAAATATTGTTCAGAAAAAGAAATGAAGGTAGTGGTTAAGTGGTGTTTAATTTCAAAAAAGTCAATATGAGGAAGTTTGTTAATTAGTATGAAGGGCATTAGATTGTTTTCCCCTTGTTTTGGAGTTGTGGCTGTCTCTAAAGATCAGAAATGGGATCGCTATATGAACATCATTATTTTTACATGGGGAGGCAGATGAATGGATCAAACCAAAGTCTAATGCCCTGAGTGGAGCTCCCAGTGGTGAAGGCTCCTTTTGTCCTCCAGGGGTCTTTGTCCGCATTCGAACTGAGTAGCATCAGGGCTGGTCCTGGCAGAAGCCCACCGTCACATCTGTTTTGATTTTGATTCTACATAAGGTCTAGGAGAGCAAGCTCCTGGTCTACATAGAGGGCACAATCTGGATAGTAAGGAGATCATGCTAGTTTGAAGGAATTTTCTGTGAGCTGTGTTTTCTCTCTGAAACTCCACCTGTAGTTAGCAGGTAGGGAACAATAACCTTGGGCTGCCCACTGTTCTAGCCTTGAGGAATGACCAACTAGAGATACTACAACAAAAGCCATCCTTGAATTCCAATTCTAACCCCACCCCACCTCTCGCTTCAGAACTCCATTGCTAGATAATTCCCTCTGTCTATGGGCTCATCCTCCACCAGACGGGTGGTTGAACCATTACAGACTCAATGCCACAGGGCACAGCTTCCTGGAAACTCTCTAGTCTCCTTGAGCCAGGACTCTTGGCTTCATCTGTCTGCCCATAGGCCCATCCCTACTGGCACAGGCCATAAAACTAGTTCTCTCAGTCAGGATTCTGTATCCTGAGCTCTGAGTTTACATTGCTGGCTCTAACTCTAGCCAAAGGCTTCCTTCTCCCAGCCGGACCCAGCATTTCTGTCTATTGTCTGGAGCTGTGAGAATGCAAGGAATTAGTGTATGAATCTTCCTGGTGCACAGTAAACACATAATTCATGCGTCAGCTTCTCACAGTTTATCCTCTTGGCAGTTTTAAATTCTCCATGCTGGAGATACTGTGTCTGTAGGCTGATGCCTTAACTCCTAGGGTTGATAGAGGATTCGTATGAGTTGGATGTTAAGTGCTGTATGTTGAAGACTTGGTTTCCTGCCCATGATGCTATTGGGGTAGTGTAACTTTTCGGAGGTGGGGTCAGGTTAAGGAAGTTAGATTCACTGGAGGTGTGCCCTGGAAGGGGATATAAGACCTGAGTGACTCTTTCTTTCTTCCTTCTCCTTCTCCTCCTCCTCCTCCTCCTCCTCCTCCTCCTCCTCCTCCTCCTCCTCCTCCTCCTCCTCCTCCTCCTCCTCCTCCTCTCCCTTCCCTTCCTCTGCCTCTGTCTCCCTTTCTCTGCCTCTCTCCTATTTAGCTACCCTGAAGCAAACAGAACTCTTTTGCCATGTTCTCCAGCCACCACCAGATCAAAGCACCAGAGCCCTGGGACCGTGGACCGAGACTGTGAGGCACAACAAACTTTCCTTTGCCTGTGGCTTATCTCAGATACTTCGTCACAGGGACAGGAAGCCTGGTGACATTTCCACAGTGGTCTGGGCAAGCTCCCAATGCAGTCCCTTTGAAAATGAAAGAAAGTCAGCCAGTTATGAAATCATAACCCATCAAAGAAGACACATGAACAGAAGATATAGGGAGGCAGAAACTGGTGTGAGGTGATCAGCAAACACCGGAAGCCACCAAAGTCCACAATGGTGAGGAACAGGTTCTCCCACCAACCTTTGCAAGGAGTACACGCCAGCCCTCTCACCGACAGACTTCTGACCTTTAACACTCTGAGTAAATAAACCTGTGTTATCTCAACTAGCTTATTTGCTGTATTTTGTAACCGTAGCCAAGAGGAACTGAGGCATACACCTAGCACCCTGTACATGAAGACCAAATAGATAACTTCTCTTTTTTTTTCAAGACAGGATTTTTTTTGTAGCTTTTTTTTTTTTTTTTTTTGTTTTTTGTTTTTTGTTTTTTGAGACAGGGTTTCCCTGTAGTTTCTAGAGCCTGTCCTGGAACTAGCTCTTGTAGACCAGGCTGGCCTCGAACTCAGAGATCCGCCTGCCTCTGCCTCCTGAGTGCTGGGATTAAAGGCGTGCGCCACCATCTCCCGGCCTTTTTTGTAGCTTTAAAGGCTGTCCTGGAACTTGCTCTATCAGGCTAGCCTTGAACTCACAGAGTCAGTGTGCCTGCCTTCCTGTTAAGTAGTGACAGTACTCAGTAATAGTGTCCACACCATAGAAGCTAAGCATCCTAAGGGTGCATAGAAGGGTATTTGGGAGAAGGAAGGCTGCATGGGACATACAGAGAAACTAGGCAAGGTTCTAGAACACGACTTCGGTTTTCAAGTTTCCGTGGTTATCACCGTAATTGTAGCAATGATAGAAATAGGAAATGTGGCGTGGCATGGTTAGGACTTCTAGATTAAGTTGAGACTGATCGAGGTTCGGGTGGTTACATTTTTTTCTTCCTTAATTGAGTGAGATATATAATCCTGTTTGAAATTTTGGACCTTATGCAACTCTGAGCTTTCCAGTCTCTGCTCAGTTGCCATAATCTGTTACCCTAAGAAAATATACATCCTCACCACTGTGGGGAAGTGCACAAGAGATAATGGTTAAGGGTGTACACAGCCAAACTGCATGTTTCTGGAGCCTATACCAGGAGAGCTATTTGGATGCTTCTAGGCCTTCCAGAGCCTCATGGGGAAGAGGCCAGACACTGTGAAGCTCTAGGAAACACTTCTACCTCTGCTTTGCCCAGTTTCCCAGGAACGCCCCAACTCTAGACCACTGCAACCCACTCAGGAGATTGTTTGCACCTGCGCAAACAATGGCCCAGCCGGTGCAGTCGCCACGAGCCTACTGTGGCAGTTTAAATGTACATTAACTGAAATGAAACACAATTTCATACTCTGTTCTACAGTCAAAGACCTGCTAGCCACAGGTGACTTCAGGAGACCACACTGGATGGTGGAGACAGAAATGTCACTTAATGTCAGGGTGTGACGGAACGGGCAACTGCATTCCGGGTGTATACAGTGTGACTTAAAAGTTCAGCTGTGAGGTCAGAGACCACTTCTTCTCACTGCCTTCAGGCAGTGAACGCTGTGACATCTCTGAAGATGCCTGCATTTAAAACTACTGTGCTGTGCTTCGTATACGCCCTACACATCTTTAGAAAGTACACCATCGCCACGTGTAGCCTCCCGTGGAGGGTGTTGTTTATTGTAAGACGTCATTTTTTTTTTTTATTAAATACACTGTAGTACAAGAGACATTCCATGTCAGGTTGAGAGAAGCTGGTCACATGATTTACAAACATTTTTTTTTAAACACTGTATTCAGGTGTCACTTTGAAATCAGCCAAGATGCAATGAGTCTCAGAAAAGCACTGGACCTCAAAACAGATTGCAAAAACAAGTGAGAGCCGGTAAAAGTCGGCACAGAGACGTCACATTAAAGGGAAATAAACTAACCGAAAGATAGAGTTCTAAACACCAGGTCTTTGTTGGAGGGATAGCATATCTGCAGAGAGAGGTTGAGATGAGTGTGTGTGGCCTGGGTATGTACAAACATCTGTCCGGGGCCGAAGATGTAGGCATCCACGTCTCTAGGCAGGTTGGTCAGGAACGCGGGGAGAGATATTTCGCCATAATATGTTCATTCCTTAAGAGAATACATATTTAAAATTCACATTAAATTCAAATACCTTGTATTGAAAATATTTCCAGCTGTTGTATACATTTTAAGCAACAGTAAGCTATACGAGCTGTAAGGAAGAGACCTCTGCATTGAGTTTCATTTCTCCATTGCCTGTGGTTTTCCTTCCTGCTCAAACGTACAGCCACAAGCAGCTCATGATACTTTGGCCAGCTCGTTGGATGTTCAGTCAACCTCCACTCAGGATCGTTTTTCTTAACTCACAGATCGAAAAAATAAAATAAAAAACACGGACCTGGCCCAGAACACATAGGCTGCAAAAATGACGTCACCGTCTTTTTCCCATCTCGTCTCCTGAGACGCACATCAGGATGGCAGCATAGTTGCTTGGAGGTGGTTGTGAGATTCACAGTGTTTTGCTTGCAACACATTTACATGTATGTCAGTTTTTTTTTTGCTTCATGTTTGTGATGGATGGATCGGAAGCTTATAAATAAATAAAAACATAAATAAATGAAGTCGAAGGGTCTAAAGAAGGGAAGGCGCCACAGCGAAGAATAGTCAAGAACCTGTGACTGTAGCAGCAGAGACGGAGCCCAGCCCTGACTATGCCTTTCTGCAGTACTGTTTTACCTGTGAGCCCCTCCCACCCGGTTCTTTACCACAGCACTTGAAATTCATGTCCGAGCTATCACAATCTGAGTCTCTGCATTCCTGTTACACGTAGTGAAGAATTGGCTTAAACTGCAAAATTGGAAATCTGGGGATTTGGGACATTTGTCAGCCATTCCTCTCATGAGGTTTCCTTGAACAGGGCCAAACCAAAGGTCAAGTTTGGAAGTAGAAGCTCTCCAAGAGGGGAGAAGGAGCGTGGGAGCGGAGCAGTGAGGGTGCACCCGTCTGTGCTGTCAGCTTTAGAAATTAGGCATGACTTAATGCCAGGTATCGCTGGCAGTCCCATTCGCAAAAGGAGAGGCTCAAGACAGCCCTTGACCAGGGATCCCGCTGTTCACACCATGGCTCTTGCTCCCCATGTGGGTAAGGGGTGACTACAAGCTGCCCATCTTGCTGTGGGTTCTTGGGTGTTTTATCATCGGCCTTCAAGACACTGGTCTCCCAACAGTCTACATCTAGAACAGGATCAGAATGGGAAAGGGGTCAGCACAGCACAGATGTGCAGAAGGAGAAAACTCAGGTCTCGTTCCCCGGATTTGTACCTAAGGAGACCATTTGTCAGCATTTTCCCTTTGCAGAGAGCCGGAGAACATACTGAACGTAGAGGATGGCTTTCAGTCAGTTGTCTCAGGGAATATGTGACTTCAACAAATCTTCCAACCAAGGACTGCCCAGAGTTGAAAGCTGGTGTAGTCCTTACCCACACGGAGAATGGAAACACAAACTGCCACACGACATTGGATAGTTTTGGTTATTTAGCAAATTTTAAGCAAATTATTCATATTGCACCCTACTTACAATTAATTATTCTATTACCATGTGCCTATATGTTTATACATTAACACACAAACACACTACATATGTGCATTTGTATATGTATAAATCAAGTGTTTATAATATATATTATATATATATATATATATATAAGTACACGAAAACACTACAAATGGAGCTGATGTGAGCGTGTGTGCATGAATTCCGGTAGAACCCTCAAGAGCAGTGTTCGAAGCATTTTCTCAATGAGGCTGATTGTGACATTGTTTTAGTGCATGGGAGTCAGAAGACGCCAGGAGCAGAAGCACATGATAGAAAATCCCCTCTGCTTGGACTGTGTGTGTTCCCTTCTGTCCTAACCTCCCTCCTGCTTCACAGACATGCTAGCATGCCTCCTTTCCTGAATGCCGTGTGTGTGTGTGTGTGTGTGTGTGTGTGTGTGTGTGTGTGTGTGTTAGCATGTCCAGGGGCAGACTGGGTGAAGCTCATGGTCTCTGAGCTTCTGAGTCTCAATTCCCTCATGAAAAATATGAATAATTTGTCAACACAAGCAAAAAGTGCTCCGAAACCATCAAGGGTTTGGAAATGGAATGGATGTCAGACGGGGTTCGGGATGGAGAATTTGGGTTGCTACCACCGTGCTTGTCCTGTTTGGAGAGGGATACGTTTTAGAGCAAGAATGTTTCTTTTCTAAAAATTAAAATACCACAAGAAAGGGAGTAGTAGATGAATAATGATAACTATTTTAAGATGTTATGTCCTAGGCTTATCCAACTACGTAAAAAGCCAGCAGATGTTCTGCAATGCTCTGACATCGGCACATGTTCTTGAGACAACAGAGGAAGTAATAATAATAATAATTATTAATAATAATCAGTATAAATAACTATAAAATTTTGCGCTTGCATAGACACTTTCATTCTAAGACTTTCAGGGACTTGTCAAAGCCGTATAAGGAATCTCTCTCTCTTTCTCTCTCTCTGTCTTTCTCTCTTTTGCTTTTTTTCCTGCCAAGGAAAACACTGAACTCGAATGGAATGCTTCCTTGTTCTCACTGCAGACCTTTGATGTAAACCTGCAAGGCCTCCCTAACATTGGCTCTTCCCGGGGCCATCTTCCTGCTCTCTGCTGAGCAACGTGCAGCTTTTTCTCCCGGGGCGACTGGTCTGACTCGCAGCGACAGACCTGTGCAAGTTCTCGGGTCATCGCTGATGGAATCTAGAACAGTGTGGATACACCCATCTGCCCTGGCTCCGCAGCGCCACAGCTCCACAGTGTTGTGACAGTACCGCGGGTCCTGTATAGGATATATACCTGCCTGTATATATCACAGAGATATGGCTTTCGCTATATTAGGATAGGTATCCTGGAGGGGTTTCTCATGGACAAAGAGGACAAATGACTCCCATCTCTCATGGGCCAGTGCCACTGAAAGGGCCCTGGGTAATGTCTGCTTTATGCGACCCCTCATTGAGCGGGCCCCAGTGCGTTTCCTTCTGTTCACTGTTCATTTACACTGAGGTTTTTATTTTATTTTACTATTTTTATTTATTTATTTTGAGAACCTGCTTTCAAAGTCTATACTAGAAAACACAGTGCTCCAGAAATTAGTGGGCACAAACGAAACCTACCCAGAGCTCTGGCACCTTCAGAAATAAGCTCCAAAGAAGTGCGCTAAGGTGAATTCAATCACCCGCTTCCAATCTGGCTCATGTAACAAAGATGTCAAGTTTATCAAACTTCCCCTCACAGAGGGGGACAGAGAAACGGAAATGCTGTTTTCCCTCCGTCTAACTGACTGCCCTAATAACTGTAAATTTCTACTTAAATTTACACTTTCTTTTAGTAAAACCCATAATCATACTCAAGCGTATTTCTAGGCTCAGTCTGGGCACAGCCTCCCATTAGCCATACTGCGCTGATTTTTCAGGTTTTTTTCTTTCCTCCTTCTCCTCCTCCTCCTCCTCCTTCTCCTTCTCCTTCTCCTTCTTCTTCCTTTTTTTAAACTTTTTAATGGAGTATAGATAACAAAACAGCACACTGACAATGAGTATGTAGGAGTGAACCGCTCTCCCAAACAGAGCCCAGAGCAAGAGACTTGACCCGGACACACTAAATGTGAACCTGGGCGCTGTCCCCAAGAGAGCTTTTCTTCCCTTCAGGGATGGATTTCGCCTGTTCCATCCCACACTGCTGTGGGGTTGAGGCGGATGAAGACACCCAGGCATCAGCATCCCTACCAGGCAAGCCCATCACCACCAACTGCAGCAGATGCTTTCAGCTGCTGGTCTCGCCCCATCCCTAAGTTGCATACGTCAGACCTTCTATGGCTCTGCCCTACCCATGGGGCACCACGACTGGAGCGGTACTTTCTGCACATAGGTGTTGATTGACAAAGACCATGCACAATTTTTTTTTTTTTGCACAGTTAAAAGACAGGTGAGAGTGGAGGGTTGGGGCTGGAGGGAATTGTCTGAAAAGTTCAAGGTAAGAGAAACGTGCCTCGGAATTGAGAGTGCTTCCTGTCATTTTCAAGGACTCAGATTTTCCTGTCTGACCCAGAAATAATATCTGAGCAAGAATCTCCCTCTTTTCAACTGAACTTGACAAAGGTTTGGTAGGTAACCCTTGAGGAACGCGTCAACTCGGCCACCATGCCCGACCACAATGTGCTGTCTGAATGCACGTTGTGCTGTCTGGGTCCCACGGAGGCCATGTTTACTTTCCATTGCAGGCCAGTATCTGTGACTGGAAACTCTGTCCACGGTGCAGAGTTCAACACCCTCTTTCCTCCTCAGGAAGGTCCTCGGGACGGTGCCGAACATGCTCCTCCCAGCTCACGGTTGCTGGGTTTTCCTCAGCAGAGGCTGACCCCAGATGATCCCGTTGGTTGTCTCCGTTCTGGTCGTGCCGTAGTTTATAGCCACACTTCTCTCTCTCTCTGGATCTCATCTCCCACAGATAACATCTTCCTAGATTGTATACAACTTTCCCTTTACACACAGGCTAAAGCCATCGGAAAACAAGAAGATAAATAAATAAATAAATAATAGATAAATAAATAATAGATACATAAATAGATAGAGTGAATCCATAGAAATGCCCGTGTCTGTACATTGGAAGTGGCGCTTTAAGTCAGATGTTTGGTTTCCCTTTTTTCATCCACATCGAAGGCAGGAGTACAACAAGGCATTGCTAGTTGTGGTGGGCAAACTGGAGTGTCAGCTGATATAACAAATTAGGGTTTTGTTTAAGGCCTTTGTCTATGTACAGTCAATAGGAATACAGAAGCCAGATTGATCAGGGAGAGAGGCTGAGGGTCACGAAGCAGGGAAGACCCAAAGTAAAAGGTGAAAAGGGTGAAAGCAGAAAGAAACCAAAGACGATGGGGGAGAGAGAAAGAGACAATGCCCAAAGCGAGTTAACACCGTCTGTGGATGGAGAAGTGCACACCGCTTCCCTCCGAAAGCCGCTCCCTGTCTCGTTAACAGCAAGGTCATGACACCCAGCGGCAGGTAAGAGGTTCGTCGTGTCGGCCAGTCTGAGGAGTGCATCGGGAAGGGCAGATCTGGGGAGGAGGGTCCTAGCCTAGGATATCCAGGTAGACAGGAGATGCCTTGGCCAAGTTCTGGAGGAGGGTGTGGATGCCCTTGATGCTCTTTCTCATGTGTGGCTCTCGCTGCCAGCATCCCAGCATCAGCTCGTACACCTCCTGCGGGCACGTGCGAGGCCGCTGCAGGACTCGGCCCTGGGTGATGCATTCTATGACCTGCGGGGAGAGCAGAGGCAGGGTTAGCAGAGGGAGAGCAGAGGCAGGGTTAGCAGATGAGCCATGGGTGTGGGATTGTCAGTGCAGGAAGAGCAAAGAATGGCCTCTCCTTTCTTTAACTTTTTAAGAAGTCAAGTCAAACCATTATGTTTATTTCTGGAGGCCAGCGTGCTAATTTGAGACAGATGTTTATACATATACAAGGTGTACTGACTACATCAGGACAATCAGTACCTGCCTCTCCCGAGCCATTCACCACGCCTTTGTGCCGGCAACCTTCTACCTCCTCCCTTCTAACTTTCCACAGAGTCCTGTCTTCATTAGATGGGGCTGTGCGTCCTTCCACTGTGCCTCCGTATCAGCCCCGAGGGAGGGGCTGCCAATCGTTACCAGCTGACGTTTGCTCTTTTAAAATGTTTCTTTTGTAGTTCTTCATTGGAGACATAATAAGCGTACCACCTACAGTCACAGTGCAGTGCTGCAGGGTTCTAGAATCCGCTGCCCCTGTGTGCCTGCATGCTGGTGCTGGCCTGCAGCTCCCCTCTCCACCCTTTCAGCAAGCCTTCCCTGTGGATTTCCAGTGAGAGAGATGGGTTTTTGCTTTAGGTATGGTCTTGCTATGCAGCCCAGGCTGACCTCGATCTCGTGGTCCTTTCCCTCAGCCCCAAAGGAAACCCTTTTACTGCTTTATCACAGGGAAGAGAGCCACTGTGGCTTTACAGAGCTGGCAAAGACCTGATCTACTCACAAAGGCTGGTCTGAAGTGCACCGAGAAAGCCCTGTGTGCTCCAGGTTTTACCGGCTGGAGAGAGACTAAGACTGCTTTTGCCTAAGGTGTTGACTGACAGGGAACCCCTGGCAGCAGATGTGATTAGGATCATTGCATATCAGAGCTGAATTAAAGGACAGGCGTGGATCTGAGAGGGACAGGAGATGGCTGAGCGAGATGCTGTGCTTCAAACACAGACAAGCTGCTGGCTGCTGTCCCGTGGGCTCCAGCTGTGCACCCAGACAACAGCAGATTGAAAATACATGGGGAAAAAAATAACATCTGTACTGAGCATGTGCAAGTATTTTTTTCTTGTCATTATTCTCTGAATGTATAGCTATTAGCACTGTGTCTGCATGTACTGTTACTCTAAATGAGCTGGAAATGACCCCTGAGGAGACCAGGCAAGCTCTTGTGCATGCTACATTATCCTGCGGAAGGACTTGGAATGTTCTAAATTCTGGTCTGGGGCAGGGTGAGGGTGGGGTCTTGGAAACAACCCCCCTGGATTCCAACAGGTGACCATAGTTTGCAAAGGAGCTGGAGAAGGCAAACCAGTGCTTGAGCTTTGCACCAGGAGTTAACATTCTAGTAGAATCTGAAGACGGAAAGGGCCTTAGGACTTCTCTGGAACAGTCAGGAATGCTAGCCAGACTCAGGGGCACGGATCGCGGAGGCTGCTCTTAGTCTCTAGATGAACAGGTGAGAAATTACTCCTCCACCCTGCCGTGAGAGGGAGCAAGGTTGGGTCAGCAAACTTCTCTTTCTCCAAAGTTATTAAAACGAGTCTGCAAAGAACTGCTGCCTCAAGCGAAGCCGTGCATGACTGTGGGCTGGCTCCCAGCTCAGGAGCCCCCAGACCAAGGTGGTGGTGTGTGTGGGGTGTGTGTGTGTGCGTGTGTGTTCAGGGGTACCTCCCAAACCACTGCACACCTCGTTGTTTGATAGCTGATACCAGGGCTGCTTGCCGTAGGTGAAGATCTCCCACAACACGACTCCCAGGCTCCAGACGTCGCTCTCGGTGGTAAATTTCCTGTACATGATGCTCTCCGGGGGCATCCAGCGGATAGGCAGCATCGTGTGGCCACCGACCTGGCAGGAGAAGCATGAACAAGAGCGTCAGTCATCTGGAGCCAGTGTGGCAGGTCACTGTGGGGGAGGCGGCCCTTACAAGGGATATGTACTTTCTCCATCATCTCAGGTAACAGAGTCGGGGGCAGAGACGAGTCAAAACAAAGTTCCAAATATAACTTGCTTTTTTGCTTTCCTCAAAGTCAAGAGATAAGTAGAGACCGTTAAGCGAATGTCTATTTATGATTTACTAAAACCTTCATGAACTTCCTGTTGGAGGAACTGACCTGTCTATTAATTAATAAACATGATAATTTTGAACCAAGATAACAAGCAAAGGGCCCTGCATTCTACCTTAGTGGTACCCAAGATGAAATTTATTATTCCCATTTTACTGACAGGCAACCATACATGTACATGGTACAAATATCATATTTTTTTGGACTCAAAGCTTTGGATTCTGCTCTCCAATAGGGTGCTGCTATGTAGCTTATCAACTGCAATAAATAAATTTGTTTTAAGAGGAAAATGCTCCTTTGAGTGACAACGCAAGCTGTGGCAGCGCCTGAGGCAGCATCAGCGTGCTCACAGACACGTGGTTGACGCGGGAGGGCTAGGCACGGCTCTCCACATCGTGGAGGGAATGATGCCGTTTCAGGTTTGCCAGTCATCAGGCTGTCTGAGTCCTGTGCAGTAGTCATGTGACCTGTGGATCTCATTTCCCATCCCCAGGACACACCGATACCCAACGGCCTGACTTAGACCTGAGAGACACTGACAGCTTTGTGGTTTAACATGAACACCTCATGGAGTCACTGCCCAGGTTCCATTCTCAACATCAATCTGTGACTTTTTATACGAAGGAAGTGTACCTGCCCATGTGTCTGGAAGTGGTGGCAACATTTCCTCCTAGGACCACAACCAGTGTGGTCACAGACCCTGACCAGCCAAGAGGAAGTACACTGTAGGCACGCTACAATCAGACTGTGAATACTGGTCTGGTTGACCCTTCAGCTCCATGCTCAGAACACTGACAAAGAGAAGCTGTACATGGAAGACGCAACATTTCCAGATTCTCAGAAGGACCCATGGCCAAGAGTAGATGACGTTCCAGGACCTGGCAGCTTCTACCACAGCAAAACGAGGACTGTTCTGTGAACTGGTGGAGACTGGTCCTGGCGCTTTCCAAGCTGGGCACACTTCCCCTCTGACCGTATTCCAGAAAGGTCTGAGAACATGGGCGCATGTGTTTTCCAGGACATTTCCCCGTCACGTGGTGCTCCTGTCTCCTTGTTGTTCCCTGATGCCACACTGGGGAAGATTTCCACGGTTTACAAACATCTGACCACTCCTCCATCCAATTTCATGAACATACAAAGTGCTCCACTGAGCAGTAGATGGTGGGGTTGCAGCTCGGGTTAGGATTTGTCCAAGGTGACATCTTGACATATGGGACAGACAGGTCTAAGGTCTAGCAGTCCCCACTGGCTCTTTTCACCCACACGGCACACATTAACTGGGGATCTACTAAATGCAGCACAGCTCTGCTTGAGGGTGACCCACGACAAGGGTGGGACAAAATCAAAGACATTACTCTTTTATTCCCCTAAAGAGCATCCCTATCCTATTAGTTTATTGTGGCAGGCGCCAAAGTACTACTGGCTCCATTGTGTGTCTGCTGCCTTTGTCACTTCTCATTACAAAACACAGATCTTCAGGGGTTAAAGTGAGACCTACAGAGTGACATGCCACAATGAGGACTGGGGCTTTGTCCTCTGGCCGTGCCAAGTGCTAATGCATCTGAAGGGGGAGGGGGGCGGTTCTGAAAAAGAAGGTCAAATGTCTGCTAATATTTCTGGGAAGGTTTAGGGTTTGAGACAGGCACCCGACTTGGGATGGAACTGGTTCCCTCCTCTGCATGTCTTTCTTTGGGGCCGTTTATGAATGTACCACCCTGAGTTTCTCAGAAACCATGGAAGGCAAAAGACTCAAAGGGGGTGCATAACTGGATGGTAGAGAAAGACCCAGCAGAGCCTGGAACAGAGTGGGGATTTTAGTGGGAAAGACACAGTCATTTGTTTTGTGGAAATACTGAAGTTATAATCCAGTTTGTGATCAACACATGTTGAAGTGTGAACCAAAGAGTCAGGTTCTCATACCAGCCCCTAAGAAGAAGAACTGCCTCAGAGTAGCTGGGTCATATATCACCTGCTTGGTTCTTCTTGGAGATTCAAATCTCAGAGCATCAGAGAACTTCAACAAATGAAAACAGATTGAACTTTTCTAGTTACTAAAGCCTATGGAGATATATATATATGGATATATATATGTGTGTGTGAGAGAGAGAGAGAGGGAGGGAGGGAGAGAGAGAGAGAGAGAGAGAGAGAGAGAGAGAGAGAGAGAGAGAGAGAGAGAGAGAGAGAGAGAGAGAGAAAGAGAAGCCTTCTAGAACTACATGTCTGCAAACTTTGGGGTGTACTGATCTCTTGAGACTCCCAGGTTTCCTTTCTGTCTGAGTACCACAGCAGCAGGCTGTCTTCCCCACCAATAGAAACTTTGGGCTCTAAAGTTCTGTTTCTCTAGAAGTCGGCTCTTTCTGAATATTCCAGTAGTAACACTGGTCTACATCCTAGTTTCCATAACTGAACTGTGGGTAGGGACATGCACGGTGCCCCAAATTCTCACAGGTCAATACTGAAGTGCCCATTTCTCAAATTGCTTACAATCTTACTGCCTAAGTGCTTCCAGGGGTTGGCTCCCCCTCTGATGTGTGTTCTGTTTCTTCAATGGGCATCAGTCATTCTGTCCCCACTGGGAGAAGAATCAACACGCAGGACTCCCATATTCCTTAGCTGGCCTTGACTTCACAGTTACACTGATTGTGGTCCCAAGTGGACCAAAGTCTCCATCTCAGTTTGATAGGGGAAGCACTCTGTGTCCTAACACTCGCGTCTGGATCTGCGTGTTTTCCCGTCAGGCTGTTTATTTTCTGCTTGAGCTCTTTGAGCCAGATTTTCCCCGCTTTTCACTTTACTCCTCTTCAGGATCTCTTTGGGGAAGGGTTCCACATATGTTTCATAAAGAATGCTTCCCTTCCTCTGTTTTCAGAAGTACGAGCGGTGGAATAATCTACTACGAGTCCAGGCAGGGTCCACATGTCTTCTAAGCCCATTTAGAACAATCCTGCACAGCCCTCTGGGGCTCTTGCCTCAGGATTTTGAAGCATGTCATAAGACTAGACCCGCTAAAGAAACAGTCACAGTGGTAGCAAATTACTGTCATATTTTTGTTATAGGCATTCATTGGCTTTCAGGCCAAACAGGACTACAATCTACTCAGAGCAGGACACAAGGAGACGTTTGTTCTGCACTGTACTGCTTGGCTTGCATCCTTGCTTAAATATTTGTGAGATTGAATGTGATCCCTGAGTACAGCGCTGGGAAAATCTGAATTTCTGCCTCTGGTTGCCCACTGGCCCCTGGTGCTGGGTATGATCCAAGAGTCAGGTTGGGGCAGACTGAGTGGCCGTCATTGTGACAAGCGATGGAATAGACTGGGAGACAGAAATCCAGTGAGCGGGGAAGCTGACTGGAGCCTGTGGTTTAGAAACTGTTTCTTGTTCCTGATATGTTGTTAACCACCACCCCAGGCTGGCTCCTATCGTGGTGACTGGGTGGATGTAGAGGATTAGGATAGCTCGGTTACTCCCAGAGCAGCATGCTGTGGTTCTGTGACTCGGCACCATGGTTCTTCACTGCTAACCATCCATCATCAGAGAGTGTACCTCATTTTCTACAGAGACATTCAGTCCAATTATCCCAACATACCCGGCAGGCACTCTCTGGAGAAGACTGGCTGGCTAGTCCAGAGCCACATACAAACCCCTTCCACTTCCTGCTGGGTTTTCTTGCTGATCTACCACATGTTCTAGCTATGTAAAACCAGAAAGCCAAATCATGCATCCTCACCAGAGAAAACTGATTTATGCCTCTTGCAAGATATGATCTCCCTGTAACCAGGCCTGAGATAAAGGAAAGAGACTCAAGAAGTCAGCAAAACCATGATCAGTCAAAGGACCTTGCTGACTCAGAAGTTGGTTAACTGCAACTTGGCTGAACCAACAGAGCTAATAAGAACAATGTCTGAGGTCCAAGGACTCCACAAAATAAAGTAAGCTGAGAAAAATGTATTCCATTCTAAAAACACACCAAGGAAAGCATGGCACCTCATGATTTTGATAGTGACTCACATAGAATAATATGATAAAAATTAAAATGACAGCTATGTTTTGGAGTTGACTATCCCCCATCTCTATCGGCTTGAAACATATTTTAAGAAAAGAAACTCTGGAGAAAATCCCGAAAGTAAATTTTCTTTGAGTTATAAATCAATGAATTTACTATTTTTAAACAACAGTGGCAACCCAATCATTACAACTACGCATTTATATTATAAAGATATGTTTGTTTTTACCGCCTGTGCACCATTTGCATGCAGTGCTTGTGGAAGCCAGAAGAGGGCATCAGACACCCTAGACTATTTACAGTTGGTTGTGAGCTGCCTTGGGCTGGTGCCTGGAACACGCCCGAGTCTGCAAGGAATACTCTTAGCAGCTGAGCCACCTCCCCAGTCCCATAATCCATGTCTTAACTAAGCAATTCACAGTATATAGTCTGTTGTCATAAGGCTGTAAACAGTAAAAAGTTCTGTACGACTTGACAGTTCCTTCCTTTCCTTTTGGAAACTAGGGTTTGGTGAAATGAAAGAAGTTTCTAGTCAAGTATACGTATAAACTGGTGACTGCCAGCACTGACAACAGCTTCACCTCTTCCCTTCATACAGACAGCCTAGGTTCCTTTCCATTATGGCCTGCTTTGCACCCACACAAAGCATCTTTATTTGTGGTAGCAGTGAGCAAGGGATGCGGAGTCTGTTTCCCAGAGACCACGGGGTGATGGAAGACAGAAGAATGGCCATTAGCCATTCCCTCCTGTTGGCTTCTCACAAAGTGCAGCCCACCCTCTCTGTCCATGTTCACTCACCTCTCCTCTGCAGCCACTGTTCTCAGCAATGCCCTAGCAGTCGGTCCAGGACTAATCCTGATGCCTGTTATCTCCCCTAACGTCTCTCTGGTGTGATGCCAGTTCACCGGCAATACCACACTTGGGCTCCCCCTACTCACCTCTGTTTCCTTATACAGCCATTCTCACCCCTGTAATTTGGTTCCCTTATAGACTCCATTCCGTGTTTAGTGGAGTCTCATAGGAAGGTTAAGAATGGACCAATACCAGTATCTAGCTCACTCAGGAAACCACAGGTGTTTGAAGACAAGCTGTGTTGACCCTGGGACCTTCTAAGCTTGACCAGCAACGACCAATGATGCCCGGGGGCCACTTTCAGCTTGTGGTATTTACTCAGCAAGTGAGCGATAACTTGTTTGGAAGCCAGAAATCTGACTCCCTCAGAAACAAGCTGGCCAGAGGGAAGCCCCATTAAGAGATGATTAGCTGCCAGAGGCTTTTGGTTGCATTAAATATTGAAGGGGCTCCTGGACCTCCATATCACACCCGTGGATGATGGCTTGGCTTCAGCAGTCTCCCCCATCTGCTCCTTAAACATTCATGAAAGCTGTAAACTTTCAGTAACAGCCGGGTCTCCTTTGCTCACAATGGATGGCATTATAGCGGAAGGTTAAACACAGCAATGCAGGGACAAGGCTTCCCCTTGAAGAAGAGCCTGGGAGGAACCCTTGTGGTTGTACTGTGGGCTGTGACCACATCCAGGAAGGTGAGGGTTGTGTTGTAAAGCTTGACCTGGGACCCCCACGGGACTGATGTTGAATGGGGGAATAGTGCCTGGAGAGAAATCCAGCTCTTCTTTTTAACTCCTGAGTGAAGCAGTCCCCAGACATCCAGAAGTGTCTGGCCACTCTGTCGTGCACACCAATTCAGAAACTGCTAATATTTAAAACCTTGACTATCCATGTTCGTTTCTTCACATTTACGGAACGATTGGTCATCATGTGGTGACTTCAAGACTAAATGCTGTTGGCTTGAAAGAGGCTGTCTTCAACCTTTTTGTTAACACTTTCTCCAGATGTCTTGCCACAGTCGAGCTGTCTCCAGGCAGCCGGAACGAGGCAGGTTATCACGTGGGTCGAAGAGGAGCTCCGCAGACCATCATCACTGCGCTCTGACGCTCTGATTCTAGAGTGATTGTGAGCCACATTCGATGCACAGTTTTTATTGAAGATTTTATATGTGTCTTATCATAAAAATAATTCAAGTAATACAAAATCATATTTGCGTCTTGGGTTTGTGTCTGTGCGTGTGTATGTGTGTGTGTGTGTATGTGTGGTAGTACTTTCATGTTCTTCAACTCTTCAATAATGGTACTTATCTAAAAATATTATTGTAAAATTTAATGAATTGATTGTTGAAAAGCCATTGGGGCAGACTCCAAAGTCTTATGTGACATGATTGATTCATATACTGTTCTTGAAAAGGCAGAACTATAGTTGTAGACAAGTTATGGCTGCCTGGGTTGGGAGGGGAGAAAGGGCCTCCTGTGTTAAGGGAGAGAGGCATTTGGACTGACAGAAGGGTTATTTCTTGAGTGTGGGGACCTGGTGCAAATGACTGCCTCTGGAATTTGAGAGGTAGCTCAGTGGTTTAGCACATGTAATAATCTTGCTGAGGACTGGGGTTTGGTTTCTAGTACCCACATGGCAGCTCTGGCCTCCAAGGGCACTTACATACATAACATACAGATAGACATGCAAGGGAAATACCCATATATATAAAATAAAATAAATCTTTTAAAAATGACTCTACTTGCCAAAATTCATAGAGATGTAAAGAAGAAAAATTCTGCTATGTGCATCGCCTGCCTTGGTGAATCTGAGTTCAATGGTTCGAGTGGCCATGGGGAGCGCAAGGTTTGCTGGGTGTGCTGGCTGCTGCTGGCTACACATTTGGTTACCTTTCATTTTTAAAAGACAAAGCATTTCCAGACTGAGAAGGCAGAGTGACTGGCTCAATCCACATGAGTGAGTAGAACCAGCACAAGAACCCAGTTCTGAAGCTTCTGACCCAATTCCAGTCTCTCATCTGACTCAGCCCGAAGTGCCTGGTCTTTGGTGGTAGATACTATCTTCTTCTTATCTTGTGTTTAGTTCTGATGAGTAGCAATATGTCTTCCCCCACTAAGGTGTGCAGCTACAGTCACAAGGATGTCAAGAAATCATTTTGAATCTAAAAACAAGAATTCTTCATTTTAAGTAAGATGAGATTAAGGGCTGGAGAGATGGCTCAGTGGTTAAGAGGACTTGCTGCTCTTGCAGAGGTCCCAGGATTGGTTCCTACCACCCACACGGAGGCTCACAACCATCTGTAACTCTAGTTCCAGAGGATCTGATTCCCTCTTCTGGCTTCTGTGGGCATTGCACATACATTCACTTAACATTTAAGTAAACATTCATAAACATACAATAAAAACATTTTTAAAATCTTCTTTTAAAAGAATAAAATGAAATTAGTTGGCAGCAGCGTACTTTTTGCCTTCTGCTGCTTTTCTTTCCCAACAGCTCCACAGACCCTGATGCAGAGCTTCCCAGGCAGATTCATGGAGAGGTGACTTTCCACTGGACCGAGCTGTCTGGTGGTGACTTCTCTAGCCATGACACACAGCTACAAGATGACATATACATCTCTACACTCCAGTAAGCTCCATCTTTAAATGTTTGCTGTTATTAAACTATTTTTGTTTCATGAACACTATGGTTTTCAATCCAAGAGACCATATGATATTTTGCATAGCACCCTTAACCACAGGGATGGCCAGGGTGCCGGGAAAAGGTAGCAACGCTGGAGAGGTATATACTTGTGGCATTGTCAATGTTAAGGCGGCTGCATTGTGCTGGTTTGGTGATAAATTTCAGTGTGAAGTGTCGCTATGAAAAGAATCCAGATAGAATGGTGTCTTAGTCAGGGTTTATTGTTATGCAGAAACACCATGATTGATTGATAGATAGATAGATAGATAGATAGATGATAGATAGATAGATAGATAGATGATAGATAGATAGATAGATAGATGATAGATAGATAGATAGATAGATAGATAGATAGATAGATAGATAGATAGAATGTAGACAGGTAGACAGACAGACAGGTGGGGTGTGTAGAGATGGATCTGAATCTGGGAGGAGTGTGGGAGAGGGAGCATATGAACAAAATATATTGTATGAAATTCTCAAAGAACTAATAAAGGAGGAGGAGGGAGGTTTTCTTCTTATTAGGATATTTAACTTGTATGCATGCATAGCTTGCTGCACCTGGGTGGTATTCAAGGCAAACTATTTAACATCATAGAATTTCCCATAAACATCCAGCCTGTGATCTAGTAGACTCCTCGGTCACTAAGGGGTGGGGGAACTGGGACAGAGAAACCCAAGACAACAGTCATAATCCAGGAGCAAGAGAGCAAAGGCAGACCGTTATTTCCAATCCATAACTTTCCCTTTACTCTTTCATTCTGCCTCTCTGCGTTCCTGCCCTAAGTCCACCAGCTCACACGACCAGCTATGCGAGCTAGTCAAAGCCAACATTAGCCACCCCTGAGCCCTGACACACAAGCCCCTTCTATGACCCAGAACAGTTTACAGTGGTGTCACTACCCAACATACACAGTCTGTGCTTCACTTGGAAGGAAGTGGTGGGCCCTGGGAGGCAAAGTAGGTTTGACCAGACGCTACCCTCTCTCCGTCCCTGGACAGAGAGAGCGGCTGTAGAGGGAGCCTGTTGCAATGAACCCCATAGCACACACGGATCCTTCTGCTTCTCAGAACTCAGAGTCTCCTAAGAGTTTCTCCTTCGAATTGTACTGATGCATGCTTTTCTTGGCCATTCCAGAATGGTGGGCTCTCCCTACATCTTGCTGTCCCTTTCCTGATTGTTTCACCTCAATATTCCATAAGGCATGTGATCACTTCTCTACTGAGGTTATCCTTTGACCTCTGTCACAATTTGAGCTGACTTTTGGGAAGAACGCTGCTGTTTGTGTATCCGATGGGAGGGAAGGAAGGATGGCACAGTGCTGGAGTCCTTGGGGGTCAGTCACCCTCTTCCTTCCCTGTCGTCAGGCCCTTCTGAGTCCCTCCGATCACTCTCCTACAGCTTTGCTCCCGAGGTCTCCATGCTCTGCCGTCACACAGTGCTTCTGCTGAATCTTCTATTTAGATCCCTGGCATTTAGGATGCTATATTTGCTTGTTAAAGTCTACTTGAATCCATTTACAAAAATAACTTTTATGAAACATATAAAGGTCTTTCAGAACAAGCAGCTCATCTCTGAACATAGACACGGGGATACAGTTCTTTTCAGCCCTAAATTTGTCTTTGGAGACAGAGACAAGAACACTCTCGGAATAACAGGGTTGACAGATGCAACAAGCTATACAGCAAACCACCCAGAACCTCTGGGGTCAAAGCACTGATGCTCCTCAGCTTCAAACTTAAAATCATGGGGCTAGTGAGTAATCTTCCTTACCCATTGGAGGTCTGTTCTCTGCTTACCTCAAGATTAAAGACCTGAAACTTCACACACACACACACACACACACACACACACACACACACAAAACCTTTGCGTCCCTGTTTCTTCCTCATCTCTTAAAAACTGCCACTGGGACCAAACCCTTGCTCAAGTGGAGCCCATGGAGCCACTGCTAAACCCTTGTTTTCCCTGGGTCTATATCTAAGCTTTCACTGTGTTGTGTTGGGTCTCCTGGATACACAACTGACCTGGAGACATCAGGCACCAGCAGCAAGTCACCACAGCTGTGTTCTTTCACTACACCGCTATAGGGCCTGTCAGTCGCTGCACCTGCGATTACTTTCTTCCTTACGGCACGGAATTACACCTGGGGCCTGACAAGTGAAGGCTGGGCAGCAGCTTTACCATTCTGCTACGTCCTGAGGCCCCCGCCTGACGTTAGCTTTCCGTAGCGTACCCACCACACGACAGGAACACAACACACTCTTAGGACTGTGAACCAGAGCTTGTTCTCTTCCTTGATAGACCTTCACCAGCTGCCAATCTGCTGGGAGTGACAGGCAAGCGTGCCATAGGACTCCCAAGTTCCTACCTGGCACAGGAATAGCTCCCCTCCCCTGCTCCTCCTACTCACCAAACTCCAGCCATATTGGTTCCTTTTCTTTATAGCCTTTGCATTAGCTAAAGCTGATCCTAGTGGGGCAGGATTGGGGGGCGGTTCAGCCTGCCCAGTGATCTTTCTGTGCTGCACCCCACTGCTCACGGTGATGCTGATAGTATTACAGTGCTTGTTGTAGTGGATGGGTGGATGAACTTTTCCTCTTCCAGTGGGCCAGTCTCTTGGGAAAGAATTCTCTGGAAGGTGCGTGTATTACTGATGTTTCTGTTGATAAAATGCCCTGCCAAAAAGCAACTTAAGGAAGAAAGGTTTTTTGCCCTTTGAATATTTTTGTTTTATTTTTTGTGTGCAGTTCCATGTCCCTAACAGCTTAGCATCAAGAATGGCGGGGCAACAGAGCAGAAAGCTGGGTAATAACATCCTTTTCCACACACAGGAAGCAGAGAAATGGAGCAGGAAGTGGTTGAGGCTACAGATCCTCGAAGCCCAGCCCTAGTAATGTACTCCAGTTGGGCCAAGTCCTATAACTTCTCTGAGCAGCACCACCAACTGGGGACCAAGTGCAACACATGATCCTATGGGGACATTTCTCATGCAACCCACATTAATACCCCATCATTGTAACGGCGTCTTTGCGTCTTTTTGTTCTGGCCTCTGGACATGATCAGAGACTGTCCTCAAGGCCCCTGCTGTTCCATCTTCTCAACATCCAGCTTCCAGTGCCTCTTGGCAGGCAGAGGCAGCCATGAAGACTGGTAAGATCCATCACCAGGTTCGAGCCAGGACTCATACAATCGAGCACTCTGACTCAGAAAACACTCTTTAAATTTTCATTTTAATTATTTACTTGATGGATGTTTTGCCTCCATGTACACTTCCGGGAAGCACATGTGTGCCCTGTATCTTCAGAAGTCAGAAAGGGGCATCACATGCCCTGGATCTGGAGTTGGGAGCTGCCATGTGGTTCTGGAAACCAAACCCAAGTCTTCCAGGAGAACAGTTAGTGCTCTTAGCTGAGGAGTCAACTCTTCAGCTGCATTTAAAACACTTTTTTCCTCAAAACAATCCTATAAAAGAGTGTTTTATATTATATCCAGAGACCCAGAATACAAACAAGAGAGCTGATTCTGTTGTAGAATAATAATTCTCAGAACATCCTTAGATGGGCCCGATTGCAGACTTTATTACTCAACATTCCTGACTGTCTTGTCTGTGTTCTCCATGGAAAGGATCCTGTGTTAAGCTCCGTGCCTGGGGCGTTGCCTGCCACACACCAGGCCCTCAGAGTAGATGTGTGTTGGATGAGTTTAGTACATGAACTAGCTAGGCAGCTTTCAAAACACCTGACGAAGAGAGCTCAATAGGAAGGAAGGCACATTTGGCTTACAGGTCATGGGAGGGCTGTGACTTTGGGCCAGCAGTGGCTGCCGAACCATCTAGGCAAGTGCTGTGTGGCAGGGAATTCCCGCTTTCCTCAGGCAGACAGGGAGCAAGGACTGAAGGGGGAAGAAGTTGGAATTTCACTGCACCCTCAGAGGTTATACCTTTAATGACCTAACTCCCCTCCACCAGGCTTCAGCCATCTAAAGGCTCCTCTGTCCCTTAACAGCGCACTGTCTAAGGACTAAGGTCTGAGGCTTTCAACAGTCCAATCTCAGCAGCAAGTCATGAAGTGAGTGGTATTATGTGGCTAAATGATTTCTCGCGGTCTGCTCTGTCTGCATATGATGCTTCTAAGTTAAAAAACAAACAAGCCAAACAGGAGGTGGTGTCACATACCTTTAATCCCAGTGTTCGGGAGACAGAGGCAGGTGGATCTCTATGAGTTGGAGGCCAGCCTGGTCTACAGAGTTAGTTCCAGGACAGCCAGGGCTACACAGAGAAACCCTGTCTTGGAAAGAAGGGGACTAAGAAGAAGGAAGCCCAGGGGTGAGAAAAGAAAGAAAGCAAAAGAAATCGTTGCAGAATCCAGGTGTCCCATGGGTGGAGGGCTTCCAGGTGGGGTGCAGACAAATTCCTTTTAATGCCTTTCTCCTCCTCACCATCCCCCTCTCACTTTAATCATGGCTGCTTTCTCTTACTAGCGTCCAGGAAAGCCCCACACCCCGCTTGGTGTCCTGGCAGGCGGAGAACTCAGCTTTGTCTCCTTTCACCCTGCAGCACAGCCTTGGGGTAACTGGAAGTGAACCTTCAGGGGAAGCAGCTAGATTTGTGAGCACTGACCACACAGCAGACAGAACAGCCAAAAACCAGGTCTCTAGAGTGACCTCCAAGGCTCTGCCCTGGTCCTCCAGACCATCCTCTGGGCTGTATTTCTAGCTGGACTTGGCAGGCAGCCCACTTGAGCTCCTCCCTCCTGGCCTGGCTTGGCCGGACCTTCATAGTGTCCTGTGAAGTTGCCTTGTCCTGCTCCAGAAACTGCTTCCCAGAGGGCCGAGACCTCTATGGGCCAGGTAGGAGGTCAGAGATTTGTGATCCTGCTGTCCCT